>NC_068345.1:22852926-22917926 GCF_014633365.1 Diospyros lotus
TAGTCACTCTTTTGATTAAGTTAATAAATATTTAATACTAAAATTTAATTTTCAGAAAATTAGTTGGGTCCCAATTTTTTCCCTCTAATTAATATGTGTTATTGCCCGGAAGTTGCATCCGTTACATATAATAATAATAGTCTTGCACTGCCAATAATCTGAAATAATAATTTAAATATCATTCGAACTTTAATCTAAGTAGCACGGACATACCAGTAAAGGGATCGTATTTTAGTTTATGCTGTGTCGGATATGGATACAGTAGCCAACATGGATCTAGACGTGTTTGACATGTGAATTACAAACATGGTGTTGGACACTTATAAACACGGTGCAGGATTTTTAAAATTTTTTGTAAAAAGTTGAGATAATTTTTAAAAATAATTTGTATTTTATATCGTCATCTGAATTTAATAATAAACTATTTTGTAACTGATACGTCATAGTACAAAAAGATAAAAGAAAAGAAAAAATTAGTTAAATCAATTTATCAACTCAACTCGACTGAACGAGAAGAAGGCGCACGAAATCCTTGCGGCCCAAACAGGCCCAAAGGGCTTGCGGCCGTAAAGGATCCGTAGCACCAAAGGCTCATGGTCCCTCTATTAATCGAGGTGCGCAAGAAGATCTAATGTACTGCCAAAGTATTTTTTCAAATACTAGGAGTACCAAACAACATGTAAATTGAATAATTCTGATAGTTAAAAATATTTCTAGAAAAATGATAATCATCTATAAGAAATTTTATCCCTAAAAAGACAAGATAAACATCATTCATAATAATTCTTGTCCCATCTAGATTGAAAATAATCAAGACAAGCGTTATTTACAAAAATCACAATCTTGAACTATTTCGAACTACCCCATATCCCTCTACAAATTGGAAAACACTCATTTCAAAAATGTATGTCTTTGATACTGGTATAAACACTACTTCGTTCAGGCTTTTATCACTCTTAGCGTCTGATTTAAGCATAAGAGTGTTTACGCGAGGACCCTTCCGCACCCTTTAATTGTTCTATTCCTTGCAAACTCAAGCGACTTGACGACTACGTTTTTGTCTAATAAATTCATTATTATATCTTGGCAAAAACAATTAGCACTGTCTATGGGAACTCATATTGAAAAGCTATTAAGTATGTTTGCAATGGCTGACTACTACGCTACCCTACATATTTATTCATCAAAACTACAACCAAATTCATCAAACGTCAATCCTCACTACAAAAAATCAGAGTTTTAGCGACAAAAAATTCCATCGCTAAAACATTAAAATCTGTCGCTAAATTTTTTAACGACGGGGGAAGACCCGTCGCTAAAGTTGGCGTCGCTAAAATTTAGCAACGGAGGAGTTTAGCGACGGGCACGTTTCCCGTCGCTGATAGACTTTTAAAAATAAAAAAATTTATAAAATAAAAAAAATTAAATTATTTAAAACGTAAATTCAAATTATTAATAATTTATATAAATAAAAAATTTTAAAATATTAAAAAAACAATTTTTAAAGTAAATTAAAAATAAAATTTTAAAAATTTACAATAAATAAAAATATATTTATAAAAAAATTCATATTTAATTATTATTCAAAAAATTTTAGCTTTTATATTTATTTAAAAGAAAATTTATATATAAATGAAATTAATGATAATTAACAATTTATTTTAAATAATTATTATAAATTAAAAATTTATTATTTTAAAAAAAATCAAAATTCATATTAAGTCAAACTAAATTCATATCAAAATTCATAACAAAACTGAATTTGTAAGTCAAATTTATTAATTCATAAATATTCAATTACAATCATCATCATTATAATCATCATCATTTTGTTCCTCATCATCAAAAAACTGATTACTCGGTCCTAGTTGAATCAACGATCCAGGTTGCTGATAAGACGAGCCAAGTTGTTGTAACGCCATTATTTGTGTATTCATCTGTTCTTGCCACGCCATCATCTGTTGCTGCTACTGACGCAGCTGCACATTCTCATTTCTCACCTCTGTCACCTCCGCATTCATCCGAGCCTCGGTGGATTGCATCTGATTTTCCACCTGGACGACCTTGGTGTGAGTAGAATGTAACTCCTCGTTCAACTGGGTGACCCTTAATCTCATTTGTTTTAATTCCGTCGACAAACCATATGAACCACTGGAACTGCTATCAGATCCAACCGGGAAAGACTGACTACCTTGAGAGCCGAGACCGTAGACATGACCCTTCTTGTTCCTACCAGAGACAACTTGATAAAAAATCTGACGTTCATCGATTATAGGTGGAGATGACGACTCACTACCCCCCGGCTGATGCTGAAGATGCCTCTGCACTTAATCTCTCAAACGCCTCCTATATAAATTAAAATATTGACATTGTCAACTAATTAAAAAAAATCATTAAATTATAATGTTTATTAAATTATACAAAATACAATCACCGCAATGGTCTTTGATCTATTATCAACACACACTTCTTGTCCTTGATCATTCTTTCGAGTGTGGGTTCTCCTAAAAATCTCAAATTCATTAGGCTCGCAATCTAATTCCCTTGCCTGCATAACAAATATATAAAAACTAATTAAAACCATTATATAGCTTTATAAAATTTATATTTAATTAGTAAAAAACTAATTACCATCCTTCTCCGGCTCTCTGTGAAAGAAATGGATCCACCTGTGTGGATTGACCCACCAGTCTCGGATGCGCAATTCTTTTTGTTTTGTTCTACTCTCTTCTTGTATTCATCTTCATTCCACTTGGCTTGTAATGCTCACCGCACCATCGGATCCATCCATTCCCCCTTATCTATACCTCATTTAATTTTGTTCAAATTATTTCTAAAATTTCTCCTACCAGATTTATTCCAAGTGATCCATATATGATCACTCTCATCGGGTTGCCACTTAAACTCTTTCTACAAGAAATTAAAAATGAATAAATATGTATACAATTTTAAATTTAAACTTTCTATAATTAAAAATTGCAATTAAACTTACGCTAAATTCGTCTAGCCACATCCGTCGTGTTAATTCAGGCACGTCATCCCAATGAAACCAAGATTCAGTGTATCGTCTCTTCCAAATCTTGGACTGTACACCTGGTGGGCCAACCTCGGGGAAAAACTGTAAAACCAATATTTATCATGTAAGAAATTGCATTTATATGTAAAAAATCACAAACAATTAATTAAAAAGAATATAATTAAGATACTCACTTATCACAGTTCTGATTGCAAGATAACTCTACTCGGTGATCAGCTCGGTCGGTATTAATTGGCTCAGATGGAGTCGGGTTAACATTCTGCGCAGGAAAAGATATCGAAGGATGTGCATGTGGTGTCGACATAAATGAGTATGGATATAAACCTCCTATGGGATGAAAAGTATACCCATGATAGGGGACAGAATGTGATGCAGTCTCAGGTGGGTGGGATGTGGGTGGGACTGTAGTATAACCCATAGGATATAGCATAGAGGGGAATAGTTGTTGGAACTGAGGCATCGAAACGAAAGCATGTGGGTGCAATGGCTGAGGATATAAAGGAGTAGACGGAACAACATGTGTGAAGACAAAAGGAGAAGACTGTGAACTAGCACTACTAAGATCTGGGGATGTGTGTCCCTATAAGATCGACGTCTTCCTCTACCCCTACTACCCCTACCCCTGCTTGGTTCGGGAGATGAATGCCTTGACATATGTTTTTAAATTACATGAAACAAAAAAACACGATAAAACGTACAAGGTCACAGACATTAAAAAATACAAAAGATCGATATTATATCATAATATATATATATATATAAATTCACATGCATTCATAAATATATCAATCTTCTTCTACAAATTCATCATTATCTATGTCATCAGACAATAACTCTTCTTCGTCGTCTTCTGATATAGATTCTTCCTCTACATCATCATCTTCTTCTTACTGAATAATATTTGAAACATCTATTTCTTCGACTATCCCATCTAAATCTTGTAAACTACCTCTAAGGTCATCATTTTGATCAATTTGCGGGAGTTATGGTATTTGATCCTCCTAGAAAGGTTCTTCCATATTGGCCTCGGGAGCCGTTATTATAGGTCGTGCCTTTGTTTTAATTACAACCATCCAATCACGTTTATCACGGCAAGTGCTGGGGTACGACACGTAATACACTTGTTCAGCTTGTTGAGCAAAAATGAAAGGATCATATTTCTTATACCTTCTTAATGATCTAACCTCGATAATACCATACTTTTCGTGAATTTTGGTTCCCCTGGGACTTGGATCGTACCATTCACATTTGAACATAACTACCCTTTTGATTGGTAGGCCTGCATATTCCAATTCAATAATATCTAAATTTTTTTCGTAATAATAGGTCTCTGAGGATCCAACCCTTGTCCCAGGCATGCAAACACCAAAATTTTTGGTAGATCTACTAGTACTCCATTCGATGGTATGAAATTTATATCCGTTCATGAAATACATTGGCCAATACCGCACGTTTGGAGTCGGTCCCCATCCTACATTCTAAATTAATGGATCTGTAACAACTTGAGTATTCGAATTAACTTGAGAAAATATTTGAATCACGTAATGTATTTTTAAAGTTTAATTAAAAAATAATCTAATATGAAGTAACATACTTGATGATGGAACCACTTAGGAAAATGTTTCTCGATTTCTTTGTCTATTTCTGCTTCTGTGATATTTGAATATAGTTGACGCAATAGATTGGTGTACATACTGAAAAATTTAAATGATATATCAATCATTTAATATGAACCAAGAATAAACTTATAGATATATTCATTTAAATTTTAATTCTTACTTGATATAAGGTTCGACCTGCGGAGTATTCAACAAGACATATAATTTGGCGGCTTCAAACTTTTTTCGCATCCATCCACCTAATTTTCATTGCTCCCGCAGCACGACTTGGATAATTGAACACAGAAATTTGTAGATATGAAGAATCTCTCCTATTGTCATTTCGAGGGACTCTCGTTCTTCTTGATGAAACATTTGGTGCAAAATAATATGAACCAAATGTGGACGTCTCCTCAATTAAATATGCCTCACATATGGATCCTTCTACACGAGCTTTATTGTGGACCTTCTTCTTTAAAGTGTTAAGAAATCTAAATCATTCAAAAATCTCATCAATATAAAAGAATTTTATTATTGTTAAAAATTAACGATTCAAATTATACCAGATGTACCTTTCAAACGGATACATCCATCTGTATTGTACTGGTCCCCCACCTTTGCTTCGTAAACTAAGTGCACTGGGAGATGTTCCATTGGGTTAAACCATCCGGGAGAAAATACACGCTTTAATTTTCATAAAATGATGGATATATTTTGTTCCATGACATCTAGGTGTTCAATCCTCAATATTATTGAGCAAATATCTTTGAAAAACTGGCATAACTCAGTGATCGGATTCTAAATTCGATCTGGTAATGCTGCAAATGCCGTTGGAAGTAATCGCTCCATGAGAACATGGCAATCATGACTTTTCAACCCAACTAACTTTGTGTTTCTGATATCAACGCACTTACCTAATCTAGAAGCATATCCATCAGGAAGTTTAAGTTCTTTTATCCACGTAAAAACACTTAACTTTTGTTCCCTTGTGAACGTGTATTGGGCCTTAGGTTTCCAATATTTTCCCCTACCACGGTCTATTAGTTCAAGTTCTTTGCGCCTACAATATTCTTTAAGGTCCATTCTAGCTTTGGTATTATCTTTAGTTTTACCTTTCAAATCCATAACTGTATTGAAAAGATTATCAAAAACATTTTTCTCAATATGCATGACATCTAAGTTATGTCGGATCAAATTATCTTTCCAATATGGCAATTCCCAGAAAATACTTCATTTTGTCCAATTGTGCTCAACACCATACCCAAGCATTGCACAGTCTTGTAACTGGAGGATAGAGGGAAAATTACAGACTCTCTGAAAAACGGATCTCTAGTTAACTGTGGTGGTGGAGAAGAATTATCGACTCTATTTTTTCTAAATGCACTTATATTTCTCCGGAAGGCGTGAGCCATAGACAAAAATTATCTGTGACAGTCAAAAAATGACGTATTTCCACCATACTTGAGGTTGAATGCTTTAGTTTTTTTCATATAAAATGGACACTCTAATCTACCCATGTCATCCAACCAGATAACATTCCATAGGTAGGAAAATCATTGACGGTCCACAATAGGGCAGCCTTCATGAAAAAATTATTTTTTGTTGATATATCATAAGTCAGAACACCTTCGTACCACAACAATTTTAGTTTATCAATTAAAGGTTGTAAGAACACATCTATCTTATTTTTTGGATTTAATGGACCTAAAATAATAGCAATCAGAAAAAGAAACTCTCTATTCAAACATAATTCAGGAGGTAAGTCATATGGTGTCACAATAACCGGCCAACAAGAATACGGCTGACCCGAATTACCATATGGAGTGAATCTATCTGCACAAAGACCAAGCCTCACATTTCTAGGATCGGCGGCAAAGTTAGAATATTTATGATCAAAATGTTTCCATGCTTCCCCGTCAAACGGGTGAGACAAAACACCAGGCTCCCTCCGACTTTCATGATGCCATCTCATGTTCGCAACTGTAACCGTAGAAGTATATATTCTCTGCAGTCTTGGTATGAGAAGCAAATACCATATTTTTTTTATAAGAAATTTGTTTAAATTTTCCTTTTCCACTTTTTACAGGTTTAAAACGAGGATAACCGCAAAACTTACAACTTATCCCGGATTCGTCATCCTTGTAATACAACATACACCCATTTGAACAACAATCAATCTTCTGATAACTGAGGCCAAGCTGCAAAACCAATTTCTTAGTATGATAAAAATCAGTTGGCACCCGATTATTAGTTGGCATTGTTTGATGCATAAACTGCATGATTTCATTATATCCACCTTCAGAAATGTTGTAATCAGACTTTATACTCAACATCCTAACTGCAACAAAAAGTTCACTTTCTACTTCGCAGTTTGGATACAATAGAGCCTGTGTAGTAGATAACATGTCATAAAATGCTTGTGCATTTTCATTCGGTGTTTCATCTACATTGTAAGTCTGATAACCACTTCCAGTACCAGTCTCTTGCATTATATATGACGCATTTGATGGCCAAGTCGCATTTTCATTCGGTGTTTCATCTACATTGTAAGTCTGATAACCACTTCTAGTACCAGTCTTTTGCATTATATATGGCGCATTTGATGGCCCAGCCGCATCTATTACCATCTATTTATAGGAATTAAACTGATCCCTAAAATTGTCTTCTCTATAATATTCATTTTCAACAACTGAATGAGGCACAACAGGCACTTCTTCACCATGATGCGTCCAATAATAATAACTTTTTATGAATCCATTTTTACAAATATCTCTTTTTACCTCATTGACTAATTTAAACCTTAGACACTCGTATTTCATACAAGAAGACTTTAACTTTCCTTCTAATCTTCTAAAACTTTCTTGGGTAGACCTAAATTGAATGAACTCATCGACACCCTTATAAAATTCTCTAGTAATCCCGCCCCTTTTTGGGTTACACCTATTATCAATCCACTTACGATGCGATGAAAATTCTATTTTAAATTAAATAATATATATGACGAAAAAAAACTATCTTAAAAATTCACAAAAATCATCCTTTAGTACATAATTTATAATTCCACTTTCAGACGTACAAAACTTTAAATTTTTTTACCAAGTAACAAAAGTTTAACCAAATAATTAATAACATTATATTTATAGTTATAATTTTAATATTATATTAAATAAATAACTAACTCGACTACAACTATATTATCGAACATTCAACTATTATATTTAAAAATATTATTTATCGTTAAACTAATATTTTTTGAATTAAACTAGACTAAACAACAAGTTTTTATTTATTTCAATTATGTATTATTGTATAATTTTGTTAAGATTAGTCTTCATTAAAGCTAAAGTTAAACCTTACTTAAATCTTGAAACTCATATTATTAAAAAATTAAAAAACATATATTTATTATTTTAAATTTATAATATATAATTAATAAAATTAAAAAATTAAATTATTTTAATTTCTAACAAGAGATTTAATAAAAAATAAAGTTAGAAAATTAGGCTATATTCTTAAGAAAACATTGATTTGGCCCTAAAAAAATTATTTAACAACCAAATTTATAGTAATATTAATAACTTAATAAAAATTTAATATAAATTATTTTACAAATTTTAAATTTATTCCAAATTTACAATTAACCAAACCCATGAATCAAAGCCCCGACCACATCACATTTAAAACCCTAATTGTGATTATTATTAATTTAATTAAAATTATATATTATTATCTAATTTTATTAAGATTATACATTTAAATCCCCAATTGTGCAAAATAATTTTATTTAATCCTATTAAATTATTTAATTATATTATTAATATTAATAACATAAATTTTTTTAAATTATACTAAATATAAAATTAAAATTTTATTTAAATTTTATTAATAATTTATTTTTAAAACACTCACCTACCTGAACCCCTAACGGGCCCAATTTTGTTATTTGATTATAATTTTTTAATAATTAAAATTAATTTCTTAATTTAAATTTAACATTAATTAAACCTCATATATCTTATATATCCCAAAACATGAGACATGTAAGAAAATTATATAACTTTTCAAACTTTGCCATTAATTTTTGGCATCGCAATTCATTAGCATTTAAAATATTAAGTATTAAATAAATTAATTTGATACCTCATAACCCTCACAGTCAACTTGTCAAAAATAAATGAAACTCCACACCTAATGTCAAACATAAATTAATTTATGAATTTGTGCAAGCAATTGCAATTATAGTGGGATCAACATAAAATATTCCATGTTTGATTCAGTGCTTGTCGTGCCAGTGGCTAGAGCATTGAATTAAATGATCACATCACAAATTAAATCATTTTTGAGCTACAAATTAAATCATATCATAAATTCTAAATTAAAACATTCAAGAATTCACTCATTTAATGTTTTCATTTTAATTCTAATGTTTAATGTTTTGATTTTTCTTTAATTCTAATTTTCCCAAATAATATTGAAAACATTAAACGACTTAAAAACTAAACAAAATCACCTAATATACATATATTATTTAAAATTAAAACTCCTATTATTATTATTATTCATTCTATGTGTTAAAAAAATAAAATTAAAAACAGTTTCATCCACAAAAAAATTAAAAATAAAAAAAATATGTTTTAACTTAGAAACAAAAAAAAATTCCATATGAAAATTTACTAATTTTTTTTTTATTTTTTTAAATTTGTTTAAAATCATTATAAAATTTATATCTATTTTTAGATAGAATAATTATTTTTGATATTAAAAATAATAATTACAAAAAACTCTTTTTTTTATTTACAATTTTTTTACGAGAAGAAACTGTAATTTTCACTCTATTAAAACTCTTATAAATTATTTAATTTCCTATAATAAAACTCCTATTTTTATTCATTTCTCATATTTTTAATTATTTTACTAAATATTTAATATAATATTTTTTATATTAAATATTTATTTTTAATTTAACCCCCTAACAGCCGCCCTCCCCCAAGTCACAAAGTTTTGAACTATATATTATTTTAAATTTAATTTATTTATTTAAATCACAAAATACATAATAATAATTTATACAAAATATATAATACATAATAATAATATAAAATATATAATAAACCCTTCCCCCTCCCTAACGAGTGCAATTTTGTTCACCCTCTTTAATGGGGTGAACATCACCCTCACAGTTTTTGTGAGGGTGAAAAAGTAACAGAACGACAATCACTCCTCCCTAACAATCGCCCCCACCCCCAACACAGTCACCAATTTTTTTATTATATACTATTTTAAATTTAATTTATTTAACTAAATCACATAATACATAATAATAATAAAAAATATATAATAAATCGTCCCGTAACAGTCGCCCCTCCCCCCCCCCCACACAGTCATTCAATTTTTAATTATATATTATTTGAAATTTAATTTATTTAATTAAATCACATAATACATAATAATAATTTATAAATAATAACAAAATAATACTAATAAATATTTAAAATTATAACATAAAATATACTAACAGATCATTTGTAACAGATTATTTATACATCTGTTATAAATAATACTAACATATTTGTTATTATTATTAAATAAATAACAAATTTAATATTATTATTTAATGTATTAAATAACATAATACATTAATAAATAACAGTTAATTAATATTATAATAAATATTAATTTTAATAGTTAACAGAAATATTAACGTTAACAGAAATACTAACATTTACAACTTAACAATTAATCAAATAGTGCATATTATGTAAACAGTTAACAAAAATATTAATATTAATAATATTAACAGAAATATTAATATTAACAACATTTACAACTTAACAATTAATCAAATAATACCTATTATGTAACAAATATTCAAGATTGTAATTAGATAATTAAGAACTAAAAATAAAAAATACCTTGATTAGCTTCAAATATCAGTGAGAGTAAGAAGTGAAGAATGGAGAAGAGATGAAGAAGAAAGCAAATTAGGAGAAAGGGAGAGAAGAGATCTAAGCTCGGAGGGGAAGGGGGAGCTTTAAATTAAGGGAGAGGGAAAGAAGGGGAGGAGGGAGGTTTAAAAAGGGGGAGACGTGGCAGGAGGGAGGGGCGGGGCACTGCCTGCCGCAGTCAGCGACGAGCAGTGCCCATCACCAATTAGCGACGGGCACTACCCATCGCTACAGGGGGCGCAGTACACTGAGCCCCCTCTTTTATATTTATTATATTAAATATATTATTTAATATATATTATATATTATTTTAAATTAATAAATATATTTAAAAATAAATATATATTTTTAAAATACTTTAAAATATAATTAATTTATAATTATTTAATTTTAAAACATTAAACTAATCAAGAAAAAAATATTTCACAATGAAAAAAAATTAATAAAAATAAATCAATTACAATTATTTAAAGAATAATGACCAAAAAATAAATACAATATTTTTTAAGAATTTGTAAATTTATTATTAATTGGAGAAGAAGAGATAAAAATGTATTTTTTATTTTTTAAATAATTAATAATATTTATGTTATAAATAAATATAATTTTACTAATTAATTTAAATTAAAAATTATATATTTTTTGTAAACTAAAAATGATAACTATTTTGAGAGGGAATTAAAATCAACAATCATCTGCGACAGACAGTCACCCATCGCAGATGGAGAATTAGTGTCGAGTGATTGTTAGTCGGTGGAAAATAAATTTTTAAAAATTATTTTTTTTTTTAACTAATAAAATTAATATAGTTCTTTTATAGATATTTGATTTTACAACTTCACATTAATTAAAAAAAGAAGTATAAAAGATAAAGAATTAAGAAAAAAAATTAATACTGTAATTTAATACTAAAGAGTAATTATTAATTCCAAGTGCATTTAATGTAGTTCAACTGTCTTCAGTAGTTTAGCTGTCAACTATAAATACTTAAATGTTGCAACATTAATTAATTATGGGGTTAGAGAATATTCATTACAAGTGTTAAGTGTTGTAACTTACGACTTCATATATTTTATCTCTAATGCTTTAAATTGAAATTATTTTTCAATTACTATTATTGCATTCATTATTATATGTTTATTTTGTAAGCTTTAAATCAATTGAGAAATATTGTCACTAAGAAGTTTAATTCTCATATTAATTATCTCAATTGAGAAATATTGTATTTTCAAAACAAATTTTAAATTTAATTTAAATATTTTATAAATTTCACATTAAATTTTTATTAATATTTTGTTAAATATTAATTTCAGCAGCATTACTAAATTACTGAATTATATAGCATTACATCATATAATTAATAATGAAATTTAAAACAAGTGAAACTTACGTATCATCTAAATATTGTGGTTATTATTTTTATTTTATTTGAATATTATTCATTTAAAAAAATAGGTTTTCGCTAAAGGATAACATATTACTCAATAATGAAGATCAATATCTTTAAAAAATATATGTGTATATAGGGCACATTTAGATTTTAATTTATGTACTATTATGTTTTTTTTGTACACATAAATTTATGTACTATTGCGTCAATAATATAAATTTAATTACTAAAATATGAAATTAAAGTTTGAATTTCATATTTTATAATTTTTTTTCAAATTTTTACACATTTTGTAAAGTGTAAAAATTATGTTTTGAAATTACAAGTTATTTTCTTTTCTTTTCTTTTCTTTTTTTCTTGCGACATATTTATTCCATTGCTAAAGTTTATTATTTTTTAGCGACGAATTCATTCGCTAAATTCAGTGAATGCCCCAAAATTGAATGCGTGTCAGGTCCTACCCTCCCCTCATGAGCGCCTCGCATACGTACGTGGCAGCGTTGGGATATTAATCTCAGCAATAATTAAAAGTGTTGCACTTTCGAATCGAACTACCAAAGTTGCACTTTTGATTCTTTTTTAATAGACCTGCTCGCCACATGGCAATGCTAGAATATTATTCCGTCGCTATTATCTCAGACTCTTTATTGGATTCGAACCCTCAACCTTATCATGATCAAGTTTCGCACACGAGCTATCAATCTGGAAGTCTTCTTGTTTGTTGATGTATATAAAATATATTTATAATATTCTCTTTCATATATTTTCAGAATTATATTTAACAAAATTTCTCAAACTTATTTAATGATATTATTTTTAATATTAATGTTAGTAAACGGAAACTTTATTAATTATTATATTAGCATTAAAGAATTATGTTATGTTTAAATGTAAAGTTTTTAATTAAATTTTTATCTTTTTTTATTTTTAGCAATGGGGTTAACCAGTTGCTTAATTTTCATTTTTATTTTTTTTATTTTTTCGCGACAGGTTTGGCCCGTCGCTAAAATTTAATTTGAATTTGAATTTATTTTCTTTTATTTTTACCAAAGGGTTCAGCCTCGTCGCTAAATTTGTATTTTTTTAATTACTTTTTAGCGACGGGTTCATCCCCATCGCTAAATTTAATATTTTTATTTTCTTTTATTTTTTAGCGACAGGAATACCCCCGTCGCTAAATTTGATTTTTTTTAATTTTTTAGCGCGCTAAATTTGTTTTTTTGATTTTTTTAATTTTTTTAATTTTCTCTTCTCTTTAGCGATGGGTTCAGCCCGTCGCTAAATTTGATTTTAATTTTTTTAATAACTTTTTAGCTATGGGTCATGCCCGTCGCTGAACTTTTTTTTTGTTTTTTAAATTATTTTTAGCGTCGAGAATACCCATTGCTAATTTTTTTTTTTTTAGCGTGCTAAATTTGTTGTTTTTTTTTATTTTTTTTAATTTTCTCTTCGTTTTAGCGATAGGCTCAACTCGTCGCTAAATTTGATTTTTATTTTTTAAATTACTTGTTTATTTTTTAGCGCGCTAAATTTATTTTTTTAATTTTCTCTTCTCTTTAGTGACAGGTTAAACCCGTCGCTAAATTTGATTTTAATTTTTTTAATAACTTTTTAGCTACGGATCCATTCCTGTCGCTAAACTTTTTTTTTTATTTTTAAATTATTTATAGTGACAGGAATGCCCATCAATAAATTTATTTTTATTTTTTATTTTCTTTTATTTTTTAGCGTGCTAAATTTGTTGTTTTTTTATTTTTTTATTTTCTCTTCGTTTTAGCGACGACTCAGCCTATTACTAAATTTGATTTTTATTTTTTAAATTACTTTTAGCGATGGAAATACCTGTGGCTAAATTTATTTTATTTTTTATTTTCTTTTACTTCTTAGCGCCCTAAATTTGTTGTTTTTTTATTTTCTTTTCTTTTTTAGCGATGGGTTCTTTCCCGTCGTTAAATTTCGTTTTTATTTTTTTAATTATTTTTACCGACGGTATCCTGCATTTCACTAAATTTGTTTTTTATTTTTTTAAATTATTTTTAGCAACAAGTATACCCGTCGCTAATTTTTTTTTATATTTTTTAATTAATTTTTAGCGACGGGTGTGCCCCATCGCTAAAGTTTATTTTTTTTATTTTCTTTTATTTTTCAGCCCACTAATTTTGTTGTTTTTTTTTTTTCTTTTCTTTTCATTTTTTAATTCTTTTTTAGCAACAGGTATACCTGTCGCTAAAATTTAATTTTAAAAAATAATTTCTTTTAAAATAATTTTTTTAATTTCTTTTCTTTTTTAGCGACGATTTTTGTGTCACAGATTCCCTTGCTAAATTTAATAACGGACTATCCGTCGCTAAATGAAAAAAAATTAGCGACAGAAATTTTGTCGCTATTTAGCGACGAAAGAGTTCCGTCACTAAACAGTAATTTTCTTGTAATGCCTCTTATTAAAACAGGTGTAGGGCGATTATACTCGTCACTGTGCGAGTGTACATGTAGTACAATTTTAAATTTATATTTCGGTGAGTCCGAGTCGGTTCATAGGGAGATTATTTATGAATGAAAATAAAAATCACTGAATATATGATTTTAGGAGGTGATTAAAATGATCTAAAGGCAAGAATTAAAACTAAACTAATACTGAATTTAAGCAACTTGGGTCAAGACAATTTCAGTGTCAAAACCAATTAATTCTCAATTTAATAGAAAATATCAGTAATATTCATCTAAATTAAGTTCTGCATATTTGTTGGTAATTTTAATTCAAGATAATGATAATTCTTGTTTAAACAATCTCCATACATGGCATGAAAATTCTAAGTTAAGCAATTACCATAAGTTGAATTATATTCCACAGATAGAATTTATAGATACAGATTAATTATTTGGGCTTAGGTATGAAAATATTTTCAGATTTAGCAATCTCTCTACGTGGCATGGAAATTCTAAATTAGGCCTATACTCCAATCCAAACTCAAAGATACACTATATGCACACTGCTCAAATTAAATCAGATTAATATTACACATTTGAAACACAACTTTCTTTGGGAATCATTAATGGAGTTGGACATTGTTTTTGTCTTAACCCAAGATTAGATTTAGTTACTCATCTTCATTTGAAAATAAATTAGTAAGAATTTAAATGACGGGAATTAAAATTGCAGAAATTAAAATATAGTATTTAAAAGATAATATTTAACCAACTATATAGACGGTGGATAATTAAAAGACAGTATTTAAAAGGTAATATTTAACTGACCATATAGGCGGTGTATAATTAAAAGACAGTATTTAAAAGATATTTTTTAATTGACCATATATGCGGTGTATAATTAAGAGACAATAATTAAAAGACAATATTTAACCGACCATATTTAACTGACCATATAGGCTATATATAATAAAGATAACAAAAAGAATAACATAACACAACTATATGGAAACTAAAGTTTGAAGAATTGAGAGAAAAATTCTAAAAATACAATTATGCTTTCATTATAAAAAAATTGGATGGTTACAAATGCAACCAAGTGAGCTATTTATAGCCCACAAGATGCAATAGAGATCACACAATTATCTAATTTAATAATAAAAATGATAAACAAATATTTAATTTAATAACACAAAGATAAACAAAATATTTAATTTAAAAAATAAAAAGATAAACAAAATATCTAAGAAGTTTCTACAACTTGGGCCTTTCTTGTGTTGGGCTTGGGCCTTCCTTGTTTTGTGTTTAGGTCTTTCTTATGTTGGGTATGGATTTTCCTTGTTTTGAGCTTGGGCTTTCCTCGTGTTGGACTTGAGCCTTCCTTTTTTTAGGCTTGGGCCTTTCTTTTTTGGGCTTGTAATCCATATGTTATATATATTATATTATTTTTTTATATTATATATATATTTTTATATTAATATTTTTAAACTTACAAGCAATCACAAAATGCATAATAATATTCAATTTAAACTAATTTTAAGATCAAAATAAGGGTAAAATTAAAATAAAATTTTACAAAATTAATCACTAATCACACCCTTCAACTTAAACATTGCTAGTCCCATAGCAATTAGACTTTACACTGGCCAATATTGATTTACAATAATCGCATGAATATAAAAATTTCAAATTCAAAACCAAAATGCATAGAACAAAACAAGTTATTTGACATATAGTCAAATATTCTAAATCAGATTTCAGTCAAAGGTCATACAATCTTAGGAACGACAATCAATGTGATTAACACAAACTTATTCCCTCGAAGTTTCGATTTCAAACCTTATTATGGATTTTCTCTCCAATTAAAAAAAGATTCATCTTGTGTACACACAAGGGAGTGCACCGTTATAAGAGTAAATGCAAAACAAGTTCAAACTCGGTGTCATCCCAAATACAAAGAATGTATTTTCATAAAAGAATAAGGAAATTGACATAGCTTCAAGACTGGAATAATGCCCTAGATGAATATCTTTTAAATTTAAACAGAATTCCCTACTCCGAACTCGAATCCTGAGATCACATGATTTATAGTATCAAAATGGACCATACTGGGTTGTAATGAGGCTATAAGATTAATACGGGTTGTTAAAGAAAATGTTAAAGTGTGCAAAGGGTGTGTCGGAATTTATTTATTTTTTAGACTAATATCAAACTGGACATACAATTTTCTTCAGCATTTATTTTGAAACACTTATATTGAATAGCTAAGAGAACTTTTTTTTTTCTTTTTTTCTTTTTTTATATAAAAATACCGAGATAGCTTGATTCCTAAAAACACACCAAGTTTGGACAAACTTCATGTGGTTACGATTTAGATGAGGGTAAAAAAATAAAAATTGTGCTAAGAACAACTCAAATGAGCTAGCAATGGAGATTAATGTAAAGAAATAAAAAGGTTAATAGGCTCAAATTGCAAGAAATTGATCACTTATCATGTTTCTACAAAACAATGTTACTTAGTCAATTAATTCAGAGTTTAAAACTAACCAAATTCATCCTCTATCATACTAGACATTCAAAGCGAATTGATGTTTTGAAATTATTGAAAAGATGAGATCACCAATAAAGCACATTTAGAGTAAGTGCTATTTCACTCAGAATCAACAATTATTAAGCTCAAACACTCACTCGGGTAATAGTCTCCACTTCTATTGAGGGGTCATGCAGTGCGCTAATTAACTAATTACCATTGCCTTTGATTTTATGACCGATAAACCAATTTCTAATTATTGAACACCCGATGCATGCAAATCACCTATTCTAATTCCATACATAAACGTTTTGAAATAAGAAATCAATGCATTCAGGTTCATACTACACATTAAACTGGCTATCAGTATATAACTTCAAAGCTTTAGGGATAGCATTATTTAAAGTACACACAATTTCTTTTTAATTTTTAATAGGAGGAGATAAAAGTAAACAATTCACACAAAACTACAAGCATGCAATTGCAAATTCATAGTTAAACATGGACCAGATAATTCATAAATATATCTTACTTCTTGATCGAGGCTATCGAACCGACCAGATTAGTGTATGTATTAGGATTGGTTTGCAGCTAGGATGCTCCCCAGGTCCTCTCCCAACGAACTGTCAAAACAAGATTAAACGAGGGGGGTTGTGATGAAAACCGAACTTAAAAACGCTCAAGAATGAAACAAAGATGAATTCTCGATCAACTAAAACGTAACCCGCTACAAACCCTACCTCCTTACCACGGTAATCCCCATCTCACTTATGAAAATAATCTGTTTGGTTTGATTTTTGAAAAACTCTTCTACAACCGTAAAAGATTAAATCAAAACGAGCAATCGCTCATACAATTTATAATATACCATTTCTTTCTAATCAAAGCCTCAACCGAGCACGTCAATTAAACCCATCCAAAGATCATGCATGCATTCACACAACCGCGTAAAAGAAACACACATAAACTTAGAGAAGGAAAAGAAACGAAATCATCAATAAAAACATGAAAATCGAGTTCCAAACCAGATTTGACTATATGACCGAGACTCAAACCGGGCAAGGTACGGGAATGTAGTAGATTACAAGCGAATTAGCCTTCCATAGCTTCTAGGTTGAAACCGTGAGAATCTTCCAAAATCGGCCCCCCTAATGCCTCTTAGCTAGCTCTTATTTATAGGGTTTTGGAAAAGAAAAACCTAGGATAAATGGGCTTAGGGTATTTTTAATACATATGGCCCACAATTTAATTAATTAAAAGGGCCCAATGGATTCTAAATTTGCCCATAACCCATAATGAAGTATGGTTGCCTCTTTCAGATTCGATGTCCGTCCACCTTGCGAAGCCCACTTGTGCCTCTATCAAAATAGCTCAAATCTGCGGCCCAAATTTGCCAAATAAGAATAAAAATAGTGTGAAGCCTAATAAAATAAAATAAACACAAGACAAATGAAATAACCTAAATAGAGTGCAATGAAGATGAAATAAGAGGGATAAATAATATAAAATATGTGCGCCATCACTTCCCCCCAACTTGAATTACAGTAATAAAATAGAGTTGTTAGGAATACCTGTAACTCCACAAGTCTGTAAGTTTACTATGAACTGCTAAATTTTCAACAAACAAGTGAGAATACCCTATATATATTTTTTATATTTTTTTTTCACACTGAAATAAGAAAAATTCATGCAAGTCATAAAATAAAGAGATGTGTCTCAGGAGTACAAAAAGTACTCATTACTCAGCCATCTTATCATAGACTTGCCTTACAGGGATAAATCTAAATTAATTGGACCCATTTGGTGCTTGTTTCTGATTGCCTTAGACTAGTCTATCCGAGACTCGTAAGGATCGTGCTGTGGAACATAAGCATGTAATTTCTCTAGTAGCTCCTCAATGGTGGATGTAGAAATGAGAATCTTTCTTGCTGAAAGAGAAATAAACTTTTGTTCTATAGCCTGATCAAGAAAAGAGAGCAACCCATAGAAAAAATGGTTAACATTTAAAAATTCAATGGGTTTGATATGGAGATTCATCTTAACCTAAGAGATTATACAAAAGATTTCTTTAAGTGTACCTAAATCTCATAGTAAAGCAATGAAGGCGTCTGACTGACAAATCTTACAAGCCATGCACTCAGACATAGAAGTCATTGTTATAAGTTGACCGCGTGTAATCCCGAAAATGTGTGGATCAGCCAAAGGGATTGGCATTACATCTACCACATATGATTTTTCAAGATGTGCAGCCTGTGAATATACATCCATTTAAACCATGACTTCCCCCTTCATATACCAAATTATTTTTTTTTCTCCCGATTTTAGGCCAAGTTCGCTTGTTGCAAGTGTGTAACAACTATCATTCCCAAGTTGAGAGCCACATAGTACACATATGGTATTGATTTGAGGATGTGACACCCCGCTTTTCTCTTACCGAGTGTGTCACTATGCCGGGGCCCAAAATATACATAAATTATTTTTTTCTTTTCTTTCTCGATACATAACTTAACCTTAAGTACCGAATTCCAAACAAAACCCCCAGAAAATCATTAAAAATGCAGAAGCGATAATCGAAACCTGATATGGTACACAATCAATTTCACTTTATTTATAACATAAGAATCCATACCATAGTTAACATCATATCCTCAATATTGAAATACATAAATACATGGAGATTCCATAATATTCTAACAAGACTAATTATCAATAAAGCATCAGCTAAAACATATCCGAGTCAGCTCGCTGAATCCATTGGCCATGCTATCACGTGCCGTCTCATCTCAACCTGCTCATTGCCTAAGCTGCAAATCTAAACTGGAACGTTGAATGTTCCAGAGGTATAACCCATTAGAAGATGAAACTTCTAGTGAGGGTCCAAAACATATATATATATATATATATATGCATGATGCAATAACATGAACAACATTTTCCCTTAATGTAACTTCCCAAGCCCACCAGCCTGGCACGGAATCCTAGGCAAATCCTGAACCTCTGCAGGATAAGCCTAACGTTATTCCATCATTGCCTGAGGGGAATTACGGCTACACTCTAGGGGCGACATCCCATTCCCATGCACAAATATCAATGTGACAATAATATCGTGTCATGCAATTATCACGACTTTCCATGCAATATGACAAAATAAATATTGCATTCATAACAACATGCATATATAAGCAATCATATCTTTCATAAATATTATGTCATATAGGATAGGAAAAACTCATATTTTCCTAAAAGACCAAGATACCTCGAAAAGCGCACATCGCCTCGATATGCGTGTCCAACCTCGATTCTCGTGCCAACTCTCAAAAGTTGCACCAATCACATTATCTCGATCACCTCAATCATCAAAATAATGTTTAATCACTAAATATCCTCAATATTCCATTTATTTCATTTTTTTCTTTATTTTCCTTCATTTTTTCTTCTAAAAATCCCAATAAATACATCGAGACTATTTTCTCAAATCTAACTCCACAATAATTCATTATAGGTTATAAACTTCAAGGAAAAAATATTGAACTTACTTGGATGTTGCGTTTTCATGCAAAACGAGGCTCTTTAGTGCTAAAATCGAGACATCAGAAATCCCAACTTCAAAACTAATTGTACAAGGACTCAGAACATAATTTTCCAGGATTTTAGGAAAATTTTCCAGAATTTTTGGCCTATGCATGCCCCCCCCCACGCGCTGGCGCCTGGTTCTGCGCGTGAAGGTCACACGCCGGCCTTCTTCTCCGGCACCAGTCATGCCGGTTTGCTCCACCACTTTGAAGCCCTCCTCCAGTCGATCCTCATGGCATACCTTGGAGCTTGAAAGGAGCTCCCGAAGACCCTCAACTGGATGGCCAAAGCTTTGGTTTGGCCGTCCGCCTCATTTTCTGGCAAGGCCACGAACAGCCATCAAATGTGCACCAAAATGCTCCAAAGTTTCCAGAAATTCTCTACAGCTCATGGGCTTCAAAAGACCTATGGTTTAGGCCTCCAATTCGTTTAATATCATGGTCGATTTTGAAGCCAAATCTCTCTAACTTTCGGCCACTTCGAATGCCTATTTATAGGCGAAATCAAGCCCTCAAACGCCCTTGGCTACTCTACCCACTTGCTTTAGAGCTTCACCCACCCCTGGATCGATCTCGAGCAAGCCTTATCTGATCACAAAAGAGAGTTGCAAGCTTTGGTAAAAATGACCGAACTTTCGATCGCTTTTCTTGCTTTTTCGACCTACCTAGTGGTCGTTGTCAGCCCATGCTTGAACAAAAGATGCTCTCTGGCCTTCCCTCGTGCCATCCATGTGGCCGAAATCGGCCATGGCCAATCGGCCATGTGCTGGTTAGATTTGCTTATGCTGTCATTTTTGCGTTTTTGTACTGAGGCCCCTCCAATCGGCCATCATTTTTCTTTGGCATCTCAGCTCCAGGACACTCCTGATAGTCGGTTTGGTCATCCATACGGTAATAAATTACCGTTATATCCTCAATTTATCCTTAAATTCTATTTTTGTCGCAAGATAAATTAACCTTGAGTCCTTTAGAATTTCTCGGGTATTATATTCACCCCTCCTTAAAGAAATTTCGTCCTCAAAATTTTCATCAGACCGTTAAGGTAACTAAGACATAACATAGCTCATTACCTGAATACCTCAAATCAAACATCTATTTGATCCTTGACAAACACCTCGGTTTGCGTTCCTTACACATTTAATGCTTACAAGCATACCGTGTCATTCATATAATTTCCTGTTGTGGCTCCTTTCAGACCACCACACATCTTTCAATCATTTTAGGCACGCACATCCTACCCCGAAACTTTTGAGAATGCCTTCACGCATTTCAAAAATCATAAACCTTGGGTTGGCCATATCATCATTCCATAGACAAGTACACTTGTCAACCACACATGCCTTCCGTATCTCGTTCACCAGATCTAGCTAAACGACCAGGATAACTATAAAAATAGACGATCCCTTGAGCACTACCATCATAGTTGGCAGGCCAACAAGCCTCCAACTTCATCTGACACTCACAGCTATCCACCAGGTCCTGCGTTGGGCACTTCTCTGCCACGCGCCCGGTGATACGAAGTAGTGCAGTCGTAGTCCTTAAGGAACTCCATCAATCGTCGCTACCTCTTGTTTAGCTTTTTCTGTGAGAACTCATACCTCAGTCTCCTCGTGGTTCGTGAGCACATCAAAATGTCTCACCATTCCGTTTCGACAGTGTCTCTATAACTTCGAGAGCACATACCACATTTGCCAACTCCAAGTCATATATCAGGTAGTCCTTTCTGTGCCTTGGCGTGATCCGCACGCCATCATTTGGTCATGTTGCACTAATCATGCAACCTGATCGTTTGAGCTATCATAAACTCTTACTGCACCCGGTAGGTTATTCTTATTAGACTCTTTTCATGAGTCCTATTGTGGACATAATTATTCCAGGGTGTCAAATCATGACCTTCTAACAACAGCTTGCCAAAACACCTTATTTTGAAACCTCTTAGCATTCAATTTCGAAGCCTGATTCCCCAAAATTTTATTTCGAATCCTACGTTGCTCCATGTTTCGCAACATAGGGTCGGGGCTATAAATACCTGAAAAGCCCCGAACTCAACTTTCGTGTGTCTGGATAATTGTTTTCTTGTTGCCAAAATCTTCGGAATAATAAAACACGTTTTTCCCATAAAGAAGAGAAAATTCTTCTTCTTTTTTTTTTTTTCATTTTTTTTCTTTCATTTTCATTTCCTTTCTTTTCTTTCTCTTTTTCTTTTTTCTTCCTTATTTCTTCTTCTTCTTCTTCTTCTTCCTCTGCAGCACACCGACCCTGCACGCGAATAGCCACCGACCGCCACAGCCTTCCAGCGTCGCCACCACCTCAGACGGTCGTCGTTGCCCTCTCTGTAACCGCTTCCAGTGCCTGCTCCGCCATCGGCCGCGAGCCACCGTGCGGCTTCTCCACACCCCTAGTCGCCGATTGCCATCTCTGACGGCCCAAATGGCCCTTCTTTGGCCAGATCCGGCCTGCTGCTTGCTCCATCACACGATCATCGGCCATTGCCTGGCTTTCCTCGGCTGCCACCGCGCCATCACCGTCCTTGCCGCTGCTGCTAGATCTGGGTCAATTCGACCCGACTCGGCTCGACCCGACCCGACTCGATCTGTTTCAGGTTTGACCCATCCTTGATTTGACCCATCTGATTAGATCTGACCCATATCTGATTTGTTTAGATTTAGCCAAATCCAGGTCTATCATGCGAGCCCGGTCTTGATATGGGGCCTGCCTAGTCTTAAATAGAGGATGTAGTCCACAGTGCATCTTTGCCCCTTACTTCCATCGTGAGGATGGTACTACTCGTTTTGCCGCCATCCGTGATGTTTTCACTGTCCGAAATGCCGTCAACATCCTAGCTCCGCTTCTGGTCAGCGGCCGATTTTGGGCTGCCGATACATTCTTCTTTGAAGCTCAGGCTTGGCTTTAGGATCCTGTCTATGGATGTGTATCCCACATTCTTACCCTTCAGCAGCAGGCTAGTGATTTGCAAGCTTATCGAGTTTATTTGCAAGATTTACTCTTTGCTACCTATCCTGCATATTCCCAACCTAGCCCAGATTGGTCTCTCCTACAACCCGATCAAAATCCAAACTGGAGCTTCGATCTTCCCACTATCCCAGAAGACGTTTCACTCCCAAGCTTCCCAGATTCTACCCTTCCGCCTTACCCTGGCAAAGCCAACAATAGCCAGATGCCACCCCTAGATGACATCGATGAGCTGAGACTTGTCATGTTTGGCAACCATCGTCGTCTTTGAGCATCAACCATGTTATCAGTTTTATGGTTTGCCTTTTTCTTTTCTTTTCTTTTTTGAGTAACTGTATGGCTTGGTCTCCTATAACTCATATGGAATGAATATTATGATTTTGGGTACTTTAACGTTTCATCCCCTTGTCTTACCTTCGATTGTATATTGATCATCAAATACCTCAGCTTCTTGCAACTGTTTTAATAATTCATCAAATTGAGATAAAAACACCAGCTCTTAATTATCACCTGATAATTCACATCCTTAATCAAGTCACACATAGCTAAGTATCCGATAACCTCAATCTATCATTGGCAATTTCATCATTAAGAAATAATCCCGTTAAATCTTCCGAGCATATATCCTGGTCATTTTCCATTTCTCTTACGGCTTTCATGTTGGAAATGTATGCCCTAAAGACACGTTTTGTTTAATTTATGGTAATGATGTTTCTTTTATTCAGTTTATGGCACATATATTATTTGCATTTAATTGTTGGAAAGGTGTCCATGCTATTAAGTAAGTGATTCATGTGATGGGTCGTTCTTCACAGTTAGGCATGAATCATGGGTACTTAATAAGCAAGAAAATATAACTCTTGATCTTTTGATAGAACTGGGCATTCTATCATGATAAGATCATTGTGCAATAGATCCTAATGGAGGATGGCTTGCCTTAGCCAGTAAACAGTCCGTTTACTCTAATTGTACAAGCGCATTTGGAATGCGTAGAGTGGACCTGTGATAGAAGCTAATGACAAAGTACTAATTATCATGGAACTAGTCTATCACTGCTACTACGTGGACGAGTACTCTAATACTTGAGTATTAGTTGGTGGTCTAGTGAACCTAGAGCTATATTCTTAGATTCATTGTAGGTGAGGTCTGTCAAAGATCAATATCCTTTTGAGTTGGGAGTATGGTTTCTAATTAGCTAAGACAGACTAATACAAGATAGTTTCTGTGATTCACCCCCTTGTGATTGTCCAAGAATAATCGAATAATCCAGGGCCCTGGGAACGTGACTTAAGAGTGTGTGCTTTTGGGTAGCTCCCAGTGATAAGCAAGTACATTCGAGTAGTCACGGATTATTGGACTAGTGATCTAAGGATGGTAGAAGTCATTTAGAAAGGTGTTAGTACATTATTCCTTTCTAAATGATGGGTGTTACGCAGAGGGGTATTTTCGTCATTACACTAGTAGGTCAAAGACATGGCATATGCAAAATTATTCGTGGGGTCAGTGTTACCATATGGTGATAATTGGAACACTTAGAATGACAAAATATAGCTACTAGGTAGCAGGGATATTTTGGTCATTTTAGTAGCCGTGAATAATTTGTCTTTTGGTCCCCGGGGTAGCTCGATGTAACTCATGTATTTTTTAATACATTTGGCTTGTTGGATGAATCACATTGAGAGAGAATTATTTTATTCAGAATGGTCCATTGGGCTAGAATAAAATAATAGTTCATTAGGGTTTTTAATTAATTAATTGGGCTAACCCAATTAGAAAATTAATTAAAAGATCTTGGCCCATTAGGGTTTGGCCCACTAGGGTTTTAACCCTAGGGTTCTCCCTATATATATCTCTCTTTAGTTGTTTTTTCATCTAAGTCGTTTTTCATTCTTCTTCACCGAAGAAAGGCCACGAGTTCGAGTCATACTCCGGAAGATCGAAAGGGTGCGTTTGAGTTCTGATGCGACGAAGTCGAAGGCTAGCAGGACAGCCGTCGTCTCCACAACGCGAGGAAGCTCCCATCGCTCCATTCCGTCCGGTAATCCGCCGCAAAAGTAAGTCTCCTAGATTCTTATCAATACGAGGAACGGTTTTGATTTTAAACCGTTTCCGCTGCATGCTTTGTTTCCTCGTTCATGATCCTTCATTTCATTGACCACAAGTGCTTATACCTCCTATCCATAGGCTCATTTATAATTTGCTGACATCATCTTAATGATTGTCCAGCTATACATCTTCCAATTCGCCTACCAGGCTACCCAGACTAACCGTCTAGTTATACAAGAGTTTCGTTCTCCAAAATTTGAGTATCTTGGATCTCTTAATCGATTTAGGTCTATAGCTTCCCTTACTGTGACCCGTCATCCTGGCACATCTTCCATAACTTGTTTCTTTCAATCACATCAAAGATTAACACGATCTTCAAGATAACAATCCAAAATCAGCTAGAGTAGGTAGGTACTTACGTCACCTACGGTACTCCAATCCTCGTTGGATTTCTCCCTGAAAACTCTAAAGTTCCATCACGAATCCTCAATCGAATCTTTCAAGAAATTCCTCAATAATCCAGAATTGATTTATCTCTGAAGATCTTGAATCAGATCATGACATCTTGTTCCAATCATCTTCCGTGAACCTGATTTTCTTATAATTATGGCTCTCAATCCACCACTTATCATGGTGCTTCCGAGCTCGTCTTGTTGGGTTGACTACCAACAACTTTACCTGATTCCACAGATCCATCTGGCACACTAAACTGTAGTTGCAACTCCTGTTGACTCGGACTCATCATCATCCTTTTTTTTTGGTCGATATGACCTATCAATTATTTCCCTTTTCGGTATCCGATCTCTACCTTGAGTCGAGACTTCCATCTCACAACTCATTGCCAAGGTTTTAGACTATCCATGCTCCACTACCTGAAATCTTATTTACTGAGAATCCACTAACTCTTGTATTTTGTTCTTCAGATCCAATTGACTATCGGCATACAACCATTGAATTAGTTCTTCCTAGGCACTACACTTACTATCACCCAGCACACAAGCTGTCGTCATCACCCCAATCACATAGTAGGCTTACTCTTACATCATACGTTGACCCTCACATGGGTACGTTTCGGGTGAAAATTGCATGATCTCGTCGTAGTCCTTCAAGAACTATCATCCATTGTCACTGCCACTGAGTCTAACTTATTCTATAAGAACATTCCTTCTAAACCCTTATCATGCTGTGATTTCATCACCTTGTAGGTAGCGCCTACACGACTCACGAGCATGCATTTTTCTTTTCCATTTCATATGTCAGGTAGCCTTTTTTTGGCAACCCAACCCTTTCCTTGAGGCAATCGCAAATATAACCACCTCATGATCTCATTGCCATACTCGGTATTCTATTCCTCGAGTCTCACATTGTTCGTTGTGTCACCTACTCCCAAGATGACCACGAACTTTGATGCAATCCTTTAAATTGGACACTTGGTCCATATTCAATCCATCTTACCTTAGGTTGGTTCCCTAGGCTTCTGGCCTCAATCAACAGTAACTAGTGGCACACCTCGCATCCAAGACCATTGGAACTTGGAATTCTCTTCAAGGTACAGACACTGCTGGGTTGTCCCAGATCTTCAGCATCTGATCGTCTCTTTGACAGTTCACTAAGTAACTCTGACCCTGGGTCCTAGACCCATATCGCGAGACAGCCTACAAGCTTCTTCGGCACGTTAGCCACAAGCTCATTACAAGTCTTTTGCCTTGGTCCCTAGATCCAGATCTGTCACTGTGAACACCCAACCAGCTGTGTCGTCATGCTGCTAGGGTTTCTTTATCCCGTCTTTGCAAGTCACATCAGTTGCACCACTTTCAACTCATCAATTGACGTACTCACATGCAATCATTTGTCCATCTTTGGCCTCTTCTTTGATCCAATCCGATGGATCCCTTATCTTTACATCATATTTTCGAGATACTAACTGATCCTCAAAAATCCTTATCCTTCGATCCTTAACTTGACAGCTAGGCCATCAGACTAATCTTGTGCTAGCTTCTATCAGGTATTTTACTATTCATCAGGAATAGTAGTCGTCTATTGAAATAGTGTCTGCTTGTGAATAGTACACTAGGTAAGTTCCCAGGAAAGAGAGGTGGGTCACAAACGGACACACTTAAGTACCAAGTCTTTCCTTAGCTAGAACTTTTCTAGACATGCACTTCCACTACACCACACTTATCTAGTAACCGTCAATACCCAAATCTTATGGTAGCTTTGCTTATCTAGCCACACACGACCTTTTCCTTAGTTTCGCTCTAATATCGACTATACTAGAGTCACTTAAGGCTAAAACATTTCCTATGTCTTCAACAAATTCGCTCTGATACCAACTGTAACACCTCGTTTTTCTCTTACCGAGCGTGTCACTATGTTGGGGCCCAAAATATACATAAAATATTTTTTTCTTTTCTTTCTCGGTACATAACTTAACCTTAAGTACTGAATTTCAAACAAAACCCCTAGCAAATCATTAAAAATGCGGAAGCGATAATCGAAACCTGATATGGTATATAATCAATTTCACTTTATTTATAAATACATAAATACATGGAGATTCCATAATATTCTAACAAGACTAATTATCAATAAAGTATTAGCTAAAACATATCCGAGTCAGCTCGTTAAATCCATTGGCCATGCTATCACGTGCCGTCTCATCTCAACCTACTCATTGCCTAAGCTGCAAATCTAAACTGGAACGTTGAATGTTCCAGAGGCATAACCCATTAGAAGATGAAACTTCTAGTGAGGGTCCAAAACATATATATATATATATAAATGCATGATGCAATAACATGAACAATATTTTCCCTTAATGTAACTTCCTAGGCCCACCAGCCCGGCACGGAATCCTAGGCAAATCTCGAACCTCATGCACAAATATCATTGCTCGAGGGAAATTACGGCTACACTCTGGGGGCGACATCCCATTCTCATGCACAAATATCAATGTGACAATAATATCGTGTCATGCAATTATCACGACTTTCCATGCAATATTGCAAAATAAATATTGCATTCATAACAACATGCATATATAAGAAATCATATCTTTCATAAATATTATGTCATATAGGATAGGAAAAACTCACATTTGCCCAAAAGACCAAGATACCTCGAAAAGCGCACATCGCCTCGATATGCGTGCCCGACCTCAATTCTCGTGCCAACTCTCAAAAGTTGCACCAATCACATCATCTCAATCACCTCAATCATCAAAATAATATTTAATCACTAAATATCCTCAATATTCCATTTATTTTATTTTCTCTTTTTTTTTTCTTCATTTTTCCTTCTAAAAATCCCAATAAATATATCGAGACTATTTTCTCAAATCTAACTCCACAATAATTCATTATAGGTTATAAACTTCAAGGGAAAAATACTAAACTTACTCGGATGTTGCATTTTCACGTAAAAAAAGGCTCTTTAGTGCTAAAATCGAGACATCAGAAATCCCAACTTCAAAACTAATTGCACAGGGACTCAGAATATAATTTTCCAGGATTTTAGGAAACTTTTCCAGAATTTTTGGCCCATGCACGCGCCCCACGTGCTGGCGTGTGAAGGCTATGCGCCGGCCTTCTTCTCAAGCACTGGCCATGCCGGCGATGCCGGTTTGCTCCACCACTTTGAAGCCCTCCTCCAGTCAATCCTCATGGCATACCTTGGAGCTTGAAAGGAGCTCCCGAAGACCCTCAACCGGACGGCCAAAGCTTTGGTTTGGCCGTCTGCCTTCTTTTCCGGTGAGGCCACGAACAACCATCAAACGTGCACCAAAATGCTCCAAAGTTTCCAGAAATTCTCTACACCTCATGGGCCTCAAAATCCCTATGGTTTAGGCCTCCAATTCGTTCAATATCACGGTCGATTTTGAAGCCAAATCTCTCCAACTTTCGGCCACTTCGAATGCCTATTTATAGGCAAAATCGATCCCTCAAACGCCATTGGCTACTCGACCCACTTGCTTTAGAACTTCACCCGCCCTTGGATCGACCTCGAGCAAGCCTTATCTGATCACAAAAGCGAGTTTCAGGTTTTGATAAAAAGGACCGAACTCTCGATCGCTTTTCTTGCTTTTTCGGCCTACCTAGTGGCCGTTGTCGGCCCATGCTTGAACAAAAGATGCTCCCCGGCCTTCCCTCGTGCCATCCCTGTGGCCGAAATTGGCCATGGCCGATCGGCCATATGCTGGTCAGATTTGTACTACATGGTCGACCGGCAAGACTCTTTCAAAGGTAACAAGGACAGGTTGTACTACATGGCAGCTCGCTCCTCGGATTGCAAGAGAGTCTTGCCTCAAGGGAGGGCCAAAGGCAGGTCTAATGTTGGAGACTACAAGTCCCAGTGGTTCTACCTGTCTTGCTCCTCTCTTAAAGACCTTAACAATTTCAGTTTCATTCTTGTGCTGAGTGAGTAGTTTTTTTTTTTTTTGCACTTGCAACATCAATTCAGTCACGCCTATCTTTGATTCACGTGTGTCTTTTTGATTTTACAGACGTCACCAGGGGGCAGCCTGAACTAACCATCTCCGAGGCACAAGATCTTCAAGTGGCTTTGGAAGCAAAGACCGACGAAGACAATTGCGAGTTCTATGAGTCTCTGCTTTGCGACCACCAGCTTGCCCCTCCCTTTGGTATCAAGGAAATCAGGAAAGGCGACATCGGGATACGTGGCCAAAGGAAGATAAGGTCAGTCTTCGACAAAGCTGATTTTGAGGGGAGCCCGGTTAGGGAGGGCGGAGCTTGTGGTGAAGTCACTGTTGCAGCTTTACTGACACTATCAAAGGCGATGAGGCTCCAGCTCGAACAACCCGGTTCTTCCGCAATCTCCAGTGTCCCTAATGCTGTTCTTCCGCAATCTCCAGTGTCCTCTTCCCTTACAAAAGCTCAAGGGGATGTAGTTCATACCGAAGCAGCCGGCTCGAGGCGCGATCCCATCAGTCTGCCCGGTACTGACCCCGCACCCGCAGTCGCGGCTTCCCCAAGGCTGGTTACTGCAAACACTTCCTGACAGCCCGGGGTGGCCAAGACTGCCACGAGCTGTGGGAAATCCGTGGTTCATGAGGAGACTTTTGGAAGTAAAAGGAAGGCCCCTCCAACCTCGCAACCCGCTCCGCAGGCCTAGGCTGAGAAAATGAAGAAAACGAGCACCTCCGTAGGGTCGAGCACTTTTGACGTCGTGGCTGGTGGGACATACTTCGCCCCCTTCCTTGATAGTTTGGACCAGGTCCTTGGTAATCATGCCAAGAACCTAGATAAAAGGGAAATGTTGGGTGAGGCACTTAACGATTACGTCGCTCACCATAGCCTCCTGGTAAGGTTCTTTTTTACTCTCTTGTGTTTCTCTATTTCATCCTTTTCGAGTGTGCTGACCCCTCAAATTTTATAGGCTTCCTCGGGCGTCTTTAAATAAAAAGAAGAAAGAGCTCGCACCACGAAAGAGAGGGAGAGGCTCGAGGCTGCCTCCGAAGTGTTGAAAAAGGACAAGAAAAAGCTGGAGGAGAGCCTGGCCTTTGTGACCAGCGAGTCAAGAAAGTATCGGAATCAGGTCGAAGGCTTGGAAGACCAAGTAAGGGAGGCTGAGCGAGCCAAGAAGGAGGCTAAAGACGAGCTGTATCGTCAGAAATAGGTGCTTGACCTGGCCTGTTCCCAAGCCACTTCGAAGCTAAACAAGGCTGAAGCAGACTTGGCTACGATGAAAGGAAAATTGGAGCGGGCTTGGCGAGACATTGAGCAGCTGAAAGTTGACGTCGAGGTTCGGGTTATGAGGGAGCGTGAGGAGGTTGAAGCTGATGTCTGCGGTACGTTCTTTTTTACTTTGTGGAAAGCGCATCCAGGTCTCGACTTCTCATTCTTCGGTGAGGAAGCGGTAGAGGCGGTGAAGAAATATGTCGCTGATGCTGCGAGCTCAAGAGCCGATGCCCCCGTGTCCGAACCTGAACAAGCCGTGGTCAATCTTTCTGCTGAGGATGCCACCAAACCTACTTCCCAAGGCGCGGCGGTTCCAAGCCCAGATCCTCTAGGCCATTAGACTATTTTCTTTTTCTTCCTTTATTCTTGTACTTGAATTTTGGGAGCAATACATTTCTTTCGTTCAATCGATTTTATGCTTCTTTGTCATTTGCAGCAAATTTTGAAAACACAACATAAAAACGAGCTTAAATTCAGTTAACTCGAGTATATCTTTAACTTGTAAACGAGAAATCTTGAAAACAAGTGGCCTTAAATAACACATCGAATAAGATATCGTTAGCTCGAGCCGCATGCTCAGTAGGTCATGATCGCGGAATCAAATCCAAACTAATGTGTGGTAGCTCGATAGTCGTTAAATTAATTCACATGTTGCCGTCAAGTTATACGCCTAGGTAGGTCATATTTTTCCCCCAACTAACGTACCATGACTTTTGAGGGTTTTGGCGAGGTTAAGATGAACACTTAGGCGGGTTGCAGTTCATGAGTTTTGTCAAGATAAGAGGACCCCGGTTGGTGAACCACGACTTAGAAGTTTAAGGGTGGTGCCTCGTTTTAGCGCCAAACCATGACACTGCGGTCAAGATGAATGGGCTTCATTTTTCCAACCACGACCTAGGGTGAAGACTAAGATGAATGCTCAGACAAGCCGCAAACTATGGCACGTTAGCCAAGTTGAATGGGCCCCAGCTCGCAAACCATAGTCTTCTAACCCTCCAATTATTTTATGACTCTTATTCCTAACAACCAAAGTGTGGGTGTAAAAAGATTTATCAGAGATAAAAGACACATTAATATAGTTCAAACAGAATTTTGCTGCTTGACTTAATGAAGCAAATATCAACAAAGTTGAGATGTCAATTGATAATTGAAAATGCGAGAAAGGCAAAAAATGTTTGCTTATAAAAAATACGATCTCGGATGCTCCACGTTCCAAGCTGGCAGGAGAGCTGCTTCGTCCATGTCGGCCAAGTGATATGCTCCGTTGTCGAGATTTTCCTTCATAGTATAGGGGCCTTCCCAGCTCGAGCCCAATGTCCCGTCACTGTTCTTTCGAGCTTCGGGGAGGACAAGGTGCAGCACGAGGTCGTCGACTTTGTACCATCAGACTCGGACCTTCCAATTATAGTATCTTGCCACGCGCTGTTGGTAAGTTGCCACTCTCAAGCGAGCTGTCTCCCTTGTTTCCTCAAGCAGATCGAGACTCGAGGCCAATAGTCGGTCATTATTCTCTTGGTTGAAAGTGGCTTTTCGCTGGCTTGTTACTTCATTTTTTTCGCTGGGATCATTGCCTCATATCCATAGAAAATGGGGTTCTCCCGTGGTTGTGCGAGCTGTAGTTCGGTAGGCCTAGAGCACGGTTTGTAGTTCATCCACCCAGGCTCCCTTTCTCGATTCCAACCTGGTCTTTAATATTTGCTTGATTATCTTGTTTCCGGCTTCGACTTGACCGTTGGCTTGTGGGTGGTCCATGGCTGTGAAGCTTTTCTTGATCCCTAGTGACTCACAAAATTGTATGAACTGCTCGCTGGTAAACTAGGTTCCATTGTCGGAGACTATTTGTTGAGGGACACCGAACCTGTAGATGATGTTGTTCCATACAAATTTTTCTACCTTTGTGGTAGACATCTGTGAAGCTCCTTTGCCTCTGCTCACTTGGTGAAGTAATCTACGGCCACGATAGCGTACTTACACTCGCCGCGAGATGTTGGAAGTGGCCCAATTAGGTCGATGCCCCATATGGCAAAAGGCCAAGGGCTGCTCATTTGTTGAAGATAGGCTGGGGGAGCTCGTGGCACTTTCTCAAACCTTTGGCATGCGTCGCACTTCCTCACTAGGTCCATAGCGTCTTGCTTCATGGTAAGCCAATAAAAACCATGGCGAAATGCCTTCTGAGCTAAGGATACTCCCCCAGCATGATTGCCGCAGTGGCCGGCATGGATTTCCTTGAGAACAACTCGGCAATCAGGCTAGTCGATGCATCTAAGTAACAGGACTGAGAACCCTCGCTTGTATAGCACATAATCACGAATACAATATTTGGCTGCCCGGGCTCGAATACGCCGTGCCTCCAGTTTGTCTCTTGGCAACTGGCCTCCTTGCAAATAGTCCACAATCGGCTTCATCCATGAATCTGGCCTTAGCTCAATTGTCAATGTCTCAGTTTTTTCCTCCGTGCTCAGTGTTGCTAGGAACTCTATGGGGATGGCTCCCAACACGTCAGCTTCTCCAACTGACGCCAAATGAGCTAGGGCATCGGCGTGAGAGTTCTAGCTCCGCGGGACTTGATTTACTTCGCACTCCTCGAAGAAGTGGAACAACTCCTGGAATCTTTAGAGGTACACTGCCATCTTTGGGCCCTTTGCCTGATACTCCCCTTGTACCTGAAAGACCACGAGGTAGGAGTCGCTGAAAATTTTTAATCGCTCTACCTTGACTTCCTTTGCTAAGCGGAGACCAGCTAGTAGTGCTTCATATTCAGCTTCATTGTTGGTTGTTCTAAACCTGAACCTCAGTGCATAGGGGATCTTATGTCCCTCCGGGCTTACTAGGAGTATGCCAGCTCTAGACCCATGTTCGCTGGAAGAGTCGTCAACGAATAACTCCCAGATTGAAGAGGTTGGGGGGGCTGGTTCTTCCACTGGTCCTGTGAATTCTGCAACAAAGTCTGCCAATACTTGACCCTTTATGGCCGTCCTTGGCTTGTACTCTATGTTGAATTGGGCGAGCTCAATAGCCCACTTGAGTAGGCAGCCAGATGAATCAGGCTTCTGTAAAATTTGCTTCATTGGATGTTTGGTCAGCATGCCGATCTAATGAGCTTGGAAATAGGGGCGTAGCTTTTGGGACGCGATCACCAGGGAAAAAGCGAGCTTTTCCATGGGGGAGTACCTTGTTTCGGCGTCGAGTAGCCTGTAGCTTACATAGTATACTGGGTATTGGACCCGGTTTTCTTCTCGCACCAGTGCGGCGCTAACTGCGTATTCAGACACCCCTAGGTAGACAATCAGTTCCTCCCCTTCCTTTAGCTTTGACATGAGGGGAGCCCGCCCCATATATTCCTTCAACTGCTAGAAAGTAGTCTTGCACTCTTTTGTCCATTCGAAGCTACTTGCTTTCTTCAAAACTTTGAAAAATGGGATGGACTTATCAGAAGATTTGGAGATAAACCTGCTGAGGGTGGCGACCTGTCCATTTAAGTTTTGTACTTCCTTAGTCTTGGTGGGCAATCGCATGTCAAATAGAGCTCAGATTTTCTAGGGGTTGGCCTTGATCCCCCTTTCGTTTACCATGAAACCCAAAAACTTTCCAGAAGCCACACCGAATGACCATTTGAGTGGATTTAACTTCATCCAGTACTTCCTCAGGACCTAGAATGCTTCCCCTAGGTCGCTGACGTGGTTAACGACCTGTCTGGATTTCACTAGCATATCATCAACGTATACCTCCATGGTCTTTCTGATCAGATCTCCAAACATCATGTTGAGTAACCGTTAGTACGTCGCCCTTGCATTTCTTAGTCCGAAGGGCATTACCTTGTAGCAGTATCTTCCTCGATCCGTCATAAAGGAGGTATGCTCTTCCTCGTTGGGGTTCATAGGGATCTGATTGTACCCCGAATAAGCATCCATGAAGCTCAGAAGCTAGTGGCCGGCTATTACATCTACGAGCTGGTCAATTCTTGGTAGAGGGAAACTGTCTTTTGGACAAACTTTGTTTAGGTCCGTGAAGTCGATGCAAGTCCTCCACTTCCCATTCTTTTTTTTTTTTTTTACCAAGATTGGGTTTACCACCCAGGTCGGGTATTGGGCCTCCCTAATAAATCTGTTAGCCAAGAGCTTGTCTACTTCTTCTTTCAAGGCTGCATGCTGCTCACTCGTCATTGGCCTCCTCTTTTGACGAACTGGCTTATAGTTGGGGTTAACATTGAGTCGATGCTGCATTATCCTTGGGTCTATTCCCGCCATATCTTTGTGGTTCCATGCGAACACATCCAGATTTGCTTTAAGGAATTCAATTAGTTGGGATTTTACCCCAGGGGAGAGACCTTTGCCCACCTAAAGGCTCCTTTCAACATCAAGGCTACTGACTACGACGTCTTCCAGTTCATTTGCCGGGCTGGCAGCTTGGTCGCAGTCCACGTCGCCTGGGTCCAGGTTGTGGCTGACTCCCCGGCTATTAGTGACTCGGGCCTCCCCTCCGAAAACCATATTTATCTTTTTTCCTTTGAGCCCTATTTTCAATGCTTCCTCATAACAGTGTCTTGCCGAATGCTACTCGCCCTTCACACAACTGGTCCTTTTTGGGGTTGGAAATTTGATGGCCAGGGCCTTGGTTAAGGCAACTAGATCCAGGTTGTTGATGGAAGGTCTCCCCACGACGACGTTGTAAGCGGAATGACCATCAACGATGAGGAAGTCCGTCATCGCTGTGGCCTAGAGGTCTGATTCTCCAATTGTTAACGGGAGCCTTATACGTCTTTTCGGGATTACTGCATCGCCAGTGAACCTGTATAGTGGCTCTAGAGAGGATATCAGCTGGTCCGATCCCAGTCCCATCTGATCAAAACACCCCCGGTACATGACGTTCACCGAGCTACCCATGTCCACTATGATTCTTCGCACCTCCATATTGCCAATCTGAGCTCAAATCACGAGGGCATCGTTGTGCGGCCAGTGCACGCCTTTGGAATCATTTTTGGTGAAAGAGATGTCTTTTGAAGCTATCTTGGCTTTCTTGGAAGGTCCGTCTTGGCTGCCATCCCCGACGAGCAGAAGATGGCCAGCTTCCCGAACATACCGCTCATGTGACCTGTTAGAAGTCCTTGCGATATAGGGCCCTCCATGAATAGTAAAGATGGTTCTCATCATGGGTGTTTGGTTCGGCTTTGGAGCTCGATGAGGACTTTGTTGAGTCGGATGTTTGGGTTATTAATCCCTAGGATGCACCACATAGTCACGTAGTCGACCTCTTTTGATTAGTTCTTCAATTGCATCTTTTAGTGCCCAGCACTCGGAGGTGGTGTGCCCCGCCTCATTGTGATAAGCACATAATTTTCTCTTGGTTTTGTATTTGTCGGGAGTCTTTAGAGGGTTGGGCCTTTCAAAGTCTTCCTTGTTACGTTTTGTGGCGAAGATCCTGTCTTGGGAGTCAGATAAGACACTGTAACTTTCATACCGACCTTGGCGTGCTGGTCGTTCAACACCCTGCCCGTACCTCGCCTTTTTGGCCGTCTGATCGTTGGGGCTCCATCCTCGACCTTCCTTGTGAGAGTCTTCATCACCTCTCTTCTTGCTTTGGCTAGTATGTACCCCTCTTTCCTGGTCACTCGATTTTTTCAGGCCGAATGCTTCCTCCCACTGAACCTCCTTCGCAGCTCGCTCATAAAATTCGCCAAGGTCTCTTACTGGAGACTTGTAAATGCTTTCGTAGAGTTTCTCATCCTTCTGAAGCCCGACGGAGATCGCGGTCAGGATACTTTCGTCGGAGGGGCTCTCAACATTATTCACTTCGCGCTTGAACCTTTTTATGTAATCTTTTGAAGATTCGTTAGACCATTGGAGTACTGTAGTGAGGTGGCATGTTGGGGCGAGCTGCCTTTGGAGCGATCTATACTGATCTATAAATTTCTTCTGGAATTCCTCCCAACTGCAAATACTACAGGGTGAAGCCTTCTTAGCAATGCCAGGGGTATGTCTCCCAGGGAAAGCTCAGCATTTGGCTAATGAGCTGGAAGTTTGCAGGTCCATCTGGACATTGAAAGCGTCGAGGTGGTCATAAGGGTCGTTGTCCCCAATTATACCGAGGGATGCTGGGGACCTTAAATCTACGGGGAAGGGGCTCCAGCTCAATTTCCCTGGAGAATGGGATCCTTTCTTCACAGCTTTCCCTTCGATCATGCGCCCCATGTTTAGCCTCCAGCTGCTAGATTCTCAGTAATAGTTCCCCCACTATAGGGTCCTGGTTCACTGAATGCCCGGTAGAGAGTTGTTTTTCTCGTGTGAAGACTTGTTCTGAGTGATGGTGGTTCTACGGGGGAGGTTACCCCCTATTCTCCCGATCAGGGGAGCAGCGGTGGGCGACATGACTACTGTTGATCCCGACCAAGGAATCCCCACGTCATGGATTCTTGAGTCAGTGACTTCCTCCATGAACGTCTTCATGGCGATTTCTACAAGGGCTTGCAACCAGTCCTCTGTTTGGCGAGGTGCACCCCCGGCTCCTCATCATAGCGTCGCCGCTCTTTCGCCCTTCGAGAGTGTAGGTTGGAGGAGCGGACTGAGCCATCTTGCCGCCTGTTCCTTTTGTCTTCTCTTTCTTCTGGAGGGGGTCTTCTGCCTGGAGGTCAAGAAGTAGCCGCCTGCGCCTGTGCTGTCTGGGCTTGTGTTTGTGCTAGCATCTTAACTGCATTAGCGAGCTGCATGACAATGTTCTCCAATATTTCTTGACGTTGCTGCTAAATCTACGTTACTTCTACGTCAGTGGTAGGAGTCACGGGCGGGTAGGGGCGCCACGAAAGGACTCCATGGATAGCTTTGGCCGGAGGAGGCATGGAAGTGGACGCCACCACTCCCCCAGCTTGCAAAATCTCCGGCATACGGTTGGCATGGTTCACAGGTCGGTTGGTCGTTGCTCCGGAACCTCTTGTGTTTCTAGTTTTCGGCATTGATCTTTGACTAGTGCGCCCCTTCCTCTAGCGCTAAAATGTCCATGTTCGGAATTGGTCGACAAAGATTCGTTGGCCCGCACTGGTGTGGTGAATCCGAGAGAGGAACAGTGAAGTATCCGGTCTGATTTGCTGAGCCGCCGGACCGTCCCTGTAGGTACTCCAAAGCTCAAGTCAGTGAGCAAGTAAGCAAGTATATCGGGTGTTCGTAAGTTGGCAAAAAAGAGTACATACCCCAGCCCTCAAGAGGGCTGGTCGATATATATTTGAGAAGAAGCCCTTCTGCATGCTCCGTATGTGTACAGGCGATAGGATAGAATAGCCGGCGGGGGCGTCCCTGCGGCAGCAAGGTGTCAACGAGACCTTAATTAATGTGGATGGGATCTGCCATTAATGAGGATGGGATCTGAGCTGGACGCCTGGAAACCCAGGCGCAGCTGTAATGATGTTGTTGCGAGAGGGCCAGGATGGGACTGGCATGGGTGGGCCAAATGGGCCGAGAAAATGGGCCTAAATGGTCCAGCCAGGGCGGCCCTTGGCCTGCCGATATACCACGACATACGCCCCTTCAATAATGCGAGCTGACAGACTGAGTCGACGAGCTATAAAGAATGCTGGGAACTCGCTCAAAACATAGCTAGGAGCCTGCTCGAATACACTGATGAGTTAGAGGTGTTACTGGGAGCTCGCTTGGTCCTGATGTTTGAGCATGGGCTCCAGCATTATACAAGCTCTCTTTAACGAGCTCAGTTCAATGTTTACTGGGCCATGAGCATTTGGGCCGAATCACTGCATTAAGTCTAGCCCACATAGAGTAGAGCGAGAAATACCAGTAACAGTACCCATCACAGATCTATGACGTGATGAGACTACCCCATCACAGATCTGTGACGGGTTGTGGTATCTCGTCACAGATCTGCAATGGGAAACCCTCACACCGTCACTAAAATCCTGTGACGCCCTCTTTTGTGACGGTTTATTACCGCATTATTAAACCCGTCACTAAAAATTTAGTGACGAATTTTATGTTTTTAGTGACGGATATTTCCATCACTAAAACTGATTTTTCTTATAGTGAGAAGCCTTTTCCAAAGAAGTTCAAAATGCCCTAGATGAATGCATACTAGGGTAAGGGCAATCCTCACGATCATATTCAAAACTATGACTCTCTTATGATACTACATGGATGGGAAGATGAAATTATGTGTTGAGCTTTCCTTTTAACTCTAACAAATCACGCTTAAAAATGGCATAACAACTTGCCTGAAAACTCAATATCCATTTTCGAATAGTTGAAATCTGAGTTTATTAAGGTGTTCATCATCAACAGTCAAAGGAAAAATGATGTAACATATCTTCTTAGTATTAGACAAAGCTGTAATACCCTATATTGGCATAAGGTTGCCACAAAAGTTAAGTGAGTTTAAAATATAGAAAATTGCCTTGATAGTAAAAGAAGTCTCTGAATCGACCGTAGGAAGTGCCTTGGAACCTTGATGTCTAAGAAAAATAATATGGTATTGATGAGCATCTCGAGATAGGAATTATGATATTAAAAGAAATCAGAATCGAGACTGTTTTCAATACAGCTGTGATTCAGGCTGAAAAACCAGATCATCGTAAGGGACTTCCGAAAAGTCAACGGAACCTTAAAGGGGATCCAGTTTCATGTAAGGATCAACCCTGAAGTGGTTTCAGAATGAAACGAAGATCCTGTGAGGGCGTACAGACAAAACGTTCTTATCTAGTTGATATGCCCTGCAAACTTGGAGAGTCACAAGACCTAAAAGAGTCATGAGACATGGACATGAAGCTTAAAGGCCTAATGGGTTGTAGGAGGTCAAGGAAACAAGCTGAAGGAGCAAGAGGTCAAGCCGAGACCAAGTGGGGAGGACCTACTCAGTTATGCCAAGTGGGTACGACACTACTTTGGTTTTTCAAGCATAACTTTCTCATACAAGATCTGAATAAGGTGAATCAAAATCCTATGGAAATAAAAGATAATTATATACAACTTTCATGTTTTGAGTTTTGAGAGATTCATTTTTCATCAAGGCTGAAATTCGGCTCTAAGTTGATGTACCTACACTATAAAGGCTCAGAGTCAAGTATTGGAGTGAAGATGGATCCGAACCAAGACAAAAGGAAAAAGTGGCCCTCAAATCCAAGGAAATGAAAACCCACTCGGCCATGACCGAGTGGGGGGTCACTCGGTCATGACCAAGTGGGCGGGTGACCAATTTCCCCTCACTTTTCATAACCCATTCGATTATGCCAAGTGGGTACAACACTGCTTTGCTTTGTTGGACATAACTTTCTCATACAAGCTCTGATTGAGCTGATTCAAAGTCCTATAGAAATCTAGGAGAATTATATACAACTTTTATGTTTTGAGATTTGAGAGATTCAAGCTGAATCGAGGTGAAAATCAGGTATGAAGTTGAGGTACGGGAATCACTCAAGACCGAACCAAGGAAAAGGGCAAAAGAAGGCATGACCGAGTGCCCCCCCACTCGATCATGGCTGAGTGGCCTTGGGACAATCTCTCATCTTTTTCCTCTAGGATGGGTCGCAAAATCATCGAAATGGGCCATGAGATTCTTGCCTCGATTGTTGTACGTCTCCTCTCTCTCATCCGCTATAAATATTAGGCCACGTCCTCGAGGCAAGGTAGGCACTCTTGGGCTTCTCAACACAATTTCGTACTTTTGCTCTCGAGAACTAACTTAGGCATCGGAGGGTTTACATGGGGACCCCCACCCGCGCCCTAACGGTGCTATCGTTTTGCAGGCCACTGGGTTATCCTTGGCCACTTGGTTAACAAGGGTCACTCGGTTATCAAGGGCCACTCGGTTATCCAAGGCCACTCGGTTATCCAAGGTCACTTGGTTATCCAAGGTCATTCGGTTATCCAAGGTCACTCGGTTATCAAGGGTCACTCGGTTATCCAAGGCAATTCAGTTATTCAAGGTCACTCGGTTATCCAAGGTCACTCGGTTATCTAAGGTCACTCGGTTATCCAAGGTCACTCGGTTATCAAGGGTCACTCAGTTATTAAGGGTCACTCGGTTATCTTGGGCCACCAGATCATCAGACCAACTAGATCATCAGCCCTACCAAGCCATCAGCCCATTAGATCATCAACCATACCAGACCACTAGCTCTGTTGGATCACCAGATCCACCTGGTTGCCAGATCTAGTTGCTTGATAGATTCTCTTGTTCACTGACACGACTCAGCTCACAGTGACGAGGCTCTTACATCCACCCACAATTAAAAATAGATTGTTGTATTTTGGTAACAACAATTAGCATCGTCTGTGAGAAACACAAGATAAAAAGTCAACTTAAGAACAACAAACACCCATGGACACCGACGAACTCTCTCTCAAGGGGTAGAAACACGCCTACCACCATGGAACTCTCAACAATAGGGAGCGCCTCCCATTATTCCAGATGATCACCTGCAGGGAGCACCTCCGCCTTCTCCTAATTCCCAGCCCTAAGGAGGTGATCGCTCCATTTCCCCCAACCGACAAGTGGGGAACTAGCCTGCCCTACCTCCACTTAACACTGGTTCGAGGCCACCTCCCACTGATCGAGCTGGGACTTCACGACAGTCACCGCGTATGGTCCCGTGGGAAAAGTACGAAGTCGAGTTTTAATAATAATTTCTTTTAATAGGGATTATTTATTTATATGATATTAAGTATTTAAAGGAGATTGAGAATCCATGTGTGAGAAAGATTAAGTGGAAATTATCCAAATTAATTAAGAATAAGGTCTCCAATTTATAGTATGAGAAGGAGATAGGCTTCTAGGGCTTCTTATGTGTGTATATAAGTCTCATAAGCCTTAGCTTTCTTCATGCCGTGAAGAACAGAGAGCCAGGAAGAGGTAGCAGCGCTTTGGCATAGGAGATTCTTATTGAATTGTTTGAGTCGATCAGAGTTATCAAGGCAAGTATCTTCCCTATAATCCCTTCCATTACAGGATCATGTTAGCATATTTTTCAGATCGTTCAATCTCTTGTTTGAGTTCTCAGATTTATGTTTATAGCTAGCAGATACGTATATATATATGCGCATATAGTAAGTGCATGAGCAAGTTATGAATAATTTCTTTATAGTGATTCAATCAAATATTATCTTTAAATCATCCCTAAGGTTGTTTCATATTGATTGGGTTTTGATTTCCCAAGATTTCTTTCGCAATGGTGTAGTTTTGATTAGATTTGTTTCAGAACAGTCTCTATAATCGTTCGTTTTTGGGTTATTAATTTGCAGACATCCGAATTAGTTACTTCATATTCTGATGGATTTCTTAGAGTATGTGAGTGATATCCGGATGGCCTAGAGGCTATCCGGATAAGTTAAAAAGTTGTATGTGAGTGACATCCAGATGGCCTATGTGCATATCCGGATGACTTATAAGTTTCTGTGAGTGACATCTGGATAGCCCTTGTTCATATCTGGATGGTTCTTAAGATATCCAGATGTTTTGATTCACATCCAGATGTGACCAGTGGTATTCGTGAGTAATATCTGGATGTGTGCAGTGATGTTTGTGAGTGATATCCAGATACCTTGTGTAACACCCAGTAATCCTGGTGTTATGAGAATGAGAAAGGAAGTAAGAAAACTTCCAAAAATTCCCTTGAGAAGGTGTTAGATCCTTGAGAATATTAGTGCCCTACGAGAAGGGTATTTTGGTAATTTGGATAATGAAGTCCAATAAAAGGGTATTTTGATAAATTGGAAATAATTCCTATGTGGAGTTAGGGATGTAAGTGAATTAAATCCCAATTTGGTATTTATATGCAGATATATGAGATTAATAATTCACAAAGGGTATTTTGGTAATTTGAAAGGAAATTCCATAAAGGAATTAAATTATGAAAAATAGGGAAAATGGAGAATATTAAAGTATATGAGAAATAATTATGTTTTTCCTAAATTAGTGAATAAATGTGGAAATGCCACATGGATGGATGAGATGAGAACTTGGGAGCCAAGAATGGGTTTAAAAGGCGACACTTGGCAAAGTCTTTTTCAAGTATAAATGGGTTGATTTAATTAAATACAAAAAGAAATGATTTTGGTCTTTCAAGCATTTAATGAGAAGCATGATGGTGTTGGATTAAAAGAAAAATCCAAAAGAAAATAAATTAGTCATGCATTAATGGTGGAAAATGGTCCCATTAAATTAAATGGGAAAGAAATTAATTATGTCTCTCAGGTGTGATGGTTATGAAAATAGTCTCATTTAAGTAAATGAGAAATAAATGGAAAATTCAAGAGATCTAATGGGTGAGATGTATTCTTGAGAAAGAAAATAAATCCAAGGGTGGGGATTTAAAGAGAGGAAATGGCATGGATTGCCAACATATTAAAAGTGTGCTTTCTTTTAATGGTGGAGATTAAGTCTTGAAAAGGGAAAATAATCCAATGGTTGAGAATTAAAGAGACCATGGCATGGATTGTGTTTTCTTCCAAGGGTTGAGATGGAGCCTCAAAAAGAAAGATCAAGGGCTAGGATGTGCTCTTGAGTTTTGGGATACGAAGACTTAGGGAAAATTTCTCAAAGGAGGAAAGAAAGAAAGAAATGGAGAAGATGAAAGAAATGAAGAAAAAAGGGAAGAATGGAGAAGAAATCAAGGTACGTTTCATACTTCTTCTCTTTATTTAGTATTCTTGTATGCAAAGTGAGTTCTTGTTGGAATGCCATCTTAGATGGGAGAAGATGATGATGGAAGCTCTCTTGAGAAGACGATTTCAAGCTTCAAAGAGAAGAAAAGAGGTAAGGGATAGCCCCATGGGAGGGTGGCCTTGCAATATGTAGTAAGTATAGTTTATAAATGTATATGTTGCATTTGGCATGTTCTTTTGTGTTCTTGAGACTTATGGCCATAGGTTAGTTTGGGAACATGGTTGAAATGGTGGGTTGATGCCTCTAACCTTGGTGGGTTGTGAGGGCAAAGAGACCTAGCCACACTTGCATGCATTTGGCATCATATAATCTTGTTATGTTCATATTTATTTTGCATTGCACCCTTATTGAGCTTAATAGCTCATGAGGTTTTTACCCTCACATATAGGTTGTGGAAGCATGGGAAAAATCAAGACAAGGTGGAATGGCATGTGGAGGCATGGAAATGAAGATTCAAGTGTGTTGTATGGCTTAGGGTAACCTATATTGTGGCATTTGATTTATGTAATGTAATGTATTTGGTTGGTAATGGCTTGTTAAAGCCTAAGATCATGTGTGTATTTTATATCTTGGCAATGTTTTGACTTTATTTTAAAATGAGATATTGGCTTATGGCATGTTGAAGCCTAAGTTGTGGAGAAAGTCTCATTTTTGGGTGTGTGTTGTGGGAAACACCCAAGAAGTAGAATAATAGAATTTTTTTTGTGTAATGAGGCTTTGGAATGAGAAAAGTGGAGGTTTTGATGCAAATTAAAGCTGTTCAAATTTTTGGAAAATTTGGGGTTTAAAAGACCAAGAAAAAAAAAAAGAAAGAAAAAAAGTGAAGATGGCAACAGGGGCAGCAGCAGCAGCAAGGCTGGGGGTGCCCTAGGCCAGGCGGGCTGGCACGCGCGTGGCCTGCGGCCAGTGTGCAGCTGGGCCCCGTGCGGGCCCCGGGGCGCCCCGTTGGCAGAAATTTTTTTAAAATTTCAAAAATTTGGGAATTTTTGGGGCAATTCTTAATTGATTTTGGGCCTCGGAGGAATTTCAAAATAAAGGGATTTTTTGGGCTTTTTGGGGAAAAATGCCAAAATTTTAAAAAATTGAAAATGATGAGTTTTTTCTCCAAAATTGATAAAATCAATAGATTGATTGAAATGGTGATTTTTATGGAGCCCGGTAAAATTCTTGGATGGAAAAAGAATTAAAAATAAATAAGAAAATGGCGATTGGGCATCTTCATGAGATTTCTTTTAACCAAATGCGGTGTGGTTAAAGCCCAATTCTGCTAGTGAATCCTAGGGTTGAGGGAAGGGAAGGACGAGCCTAGTTCCCACCTAGGGCATTTTGTCTTGAAACATGGTCCGCCCTTCACCAAAGGCCGGGCAGGTGGATAATTCGAGTAATTGTTCACGAGTAGCACCCGTAAGTGGGAACGGGGCATCACACCTTGTATTATATTCGGATGTGTCAAAATATTTTTGTGTGTGATATCCGAATTGGTTCTTCATGCATTTAGATAGGTCAAGCTGATATCCGGATGTCATGTTTCATATCCAGATGTCTCTCTCAAGTTTTGAAATTTCATATCCGAATGGCTCCTGTAGCATCTGAATGCCTTAGTGTTATATCCGAATGGCCTAAATCATATCTGGATATCCTATGCTTTATCCGAATACATCCCAACATATCCAAATAGCTCGTTCTTTGTGCTTTCAGTGTATCCCAATGACTTAATTCATATCCAGATGGCAGTCCTCATATCCGGATGGCTTTTCCAGAAATTCCAAATGAGCTTCCAGTAAAGTTTAATTCAAGATTTTATTTTAATTAATAAATTCAATACTCCTAAATATTGAATTCTCATGCCAGATATGATAAGTCTAATATGCCATATCATAAATCATAGAATCTTTGTATTCCAATATAAGTGATGGAGATCATATAACAGGTTTAGCAATTATCAATGTTCAGAATTATTTCGTGACATTATGTGCATACATCTTGGTATGAGCATTGAGCATGACTTTATATGGAGCATTTCATATCGCTAGCATGTATGTGAGCATTGCATTGCATTATGCATGCCAGGCGGCTTAGTCTGCAAGGATCCCATAGTATCAGTTTCAGCTCAGTTATGAGTTGCTCGCCTGGTGACGACTAAGGGGCTAGGAGCTTATTGCCCACAGTATGTGCTTACAATTTTTATATATGCAGGATTCAGATCAGTTAAGTATGTATTATCAAATTATGTGGGTTGATGAGAATGCAAAATGCCATATTTTACTCCCTTAATGTTTTGTCTTTTATATTTATTTGGTGTCTAAATGTACTCATTATTCTTATATTTTGATTTAGGAAGTAAAAGGAGGCATTAAATGAAAAAACGGAGTTAATTCTGCTATTCTGGACATTTTTTGACATTGTTCCGTAATCTAGGCATAACTCTTTCGTTTGAGCTCCAATTGAGATGATTCAAAATGATATGGAATGATAAGACAAAGATCTACAACTTTCATATTTAGATTTTTCAGAGATTCTAACTGAATCAAGGTCAAAATCGGGGTTAACGTTGTTGTAATTGCATAATTGGAAGAGAAATTAATGAAGAATGGGCCATGCGCATGCTTTATATATTAATTATGAAGACCCGGTTGGAAAGGAGCATCCGTGAGAACTTAAAGTCCAAGAAGCAGCTAAAGATGTCATGGAGAAATTGGGGGTCCACATATTTATTATATTATAAAGTGAAAAGGTTAATTGGAAGCAAGAAATTGAAGGCCAAAAGTAAGCTGCGTGCACTTGAAGTCGAATTGCAATTGCAATTGATGTGGGGCCCATGGAGCAATTAGAGATAGGGTGCTGCGCATATGCTATTATATATAGTCATGAAGGCTTTTAAGAAAGATTTGGGAGATTGAACAGAGGCAGCAAGTAGGCGTGCTGGAATGACGCATAGGAGGCACACGAAAGTTCTCTTTTTTCCTTTTATTTTCATTATTTTCTTTTGAGTTTTAATCCATGGCCATGTGTGGCTAAGTTTTTATACTTGATTTAAGGAAACGGAAGCCTCAGAATCAATAAAGTTGTGAGATTTAATTTATTTTTATCATTCAATTTATGCTTTAAATATCGGATGTTCTTCTGTATCTATCTTCATGATTGTTTCATTTAATTACTAGGAGGCCTATTAGTTTATTATTCATTGCAACCTACTGCTAAATTAGATATCAAATTCGTAATTATTTGATCCCTCTAATTTGTGAAACAACTAAGATTTAATGTGTAACGACTCGTTAGAGGGCCCAGTATTTATTCAAAGAATTATTTAATTAGTTGTTGAAGTATTTGATTAAGAGATTTTGCCAATTAATTATTTAATGTGACAATTTAGAGATTTTGAAGGAAAATAATAACATTTAATGGCATTTTTTATTATAGAAATTAAATGCAAAGGGCATGAAGATAATTCTAGCATTTTATTATTATTTGAGAGTTTTAATAATAATTTCTTATTATTATTAATTAAGTGAGATTATGTATTTAAAGGAGAGTGAGAATCCAAGTATGAGAATGATTTGGATTGAGAGTCTCCTAGTTAGATTTGGAGAAGGAATCCAAGTTGTAGAAGGAGTGTGATCTAGGGCTTCTATGTGTATATATATAACCCATTAGCCATAGTTTTCTCCTCATGCTGTGAAGGAGCAGGAAGCCAAGAACAGAGAGCCATAAGAGGTTGCAGAAAAAGGATCAAGGGTCGCATAGGAGGCTCTCGTGAGATCTCTACATCGACCAAGAAGATCCTAAGGAAAATATCTTCCCTGTAAATCCTTCCTTTACAGGTTCATATCAATGTTTTCAGATTAAATAAGCATTCTTGTTGAGTTTCAGTTTACAGATACGTATATATATCTATATGCATTTACAGTAAGTTTCATGGCAGTTCAAGCATGATTTAATAGCGATTCAGTCAAATATATCATTGAATCATCCTTAATGTTGTTTCATATCATTTGGGATTGATTTCCCAAGATTCCTTTCGGAATGGTTTAGTTTTAATGAGATTTGTTCAAGATCAAGGTCTCTGTGTTCGTTCATGTTCGTCAAAAATAGTTGCAGACATCCGAATGCATCCCTTCATATTCGGATGGATTTTTTAGACCATGTGAGTAATATTCGGATGAGCTAGAGGCTATCTGAATGAGTCAAAAATTTTTATGTGACTGATATCCGGATAGCCGTTATTCATATTTGGATGGTCTTAGTGATATCTAGATGCTTTGTTTTCGTATCCGGATATGCCAGTATTAATTTGTGAGTGATGTCCGGATACATTGATTCATATCCGAATGTGTTTAGTGTGATATCTGGATGACTTTCTCATACACCCGAATGAGTTAAAAGATATCCAGATACCTCGTTTCACATCCGGATTAGTCTTATAAAGCTTGTGAGTAATAACTGGATACCTCAAGTTGTATTTGGATGCGTCTAGTGCTTGTTGAGAGTAATACCCGGATGTATTGATTCATATCCGGATGAGTTCCAAGTTCCTTGCGTATGATATCCGAATGGTTCTTTGCACATTCAGATAGGTCTAGTATATCCTGATGCTTCCTTCCTTATCTGGATGTCTCTCTCTAAAGTTGAATTTATATTCGAATAGTCTCTAGTTATATCCAAATGCATTAGTGAGATATTCGGACGACCATAATCATATCCAGATGTCCTAGTTTCTATCCGAATATATCCCAACATATCCGAACAGCTTCTCATTTGAGCGTTAGTATATCCGGATGAGCCTTCTTCATATCCGGATGTCTTTTATCATATCCGGATATCCTTTCTGATATCCGAATGGCTTTTCTAGAAATCCAAATAAAACTTCCAGTGCAGTTTAATTCAAGTTTCATTCAAATAAAAATATTCAATACTTCCAAATATTGAATTTATATGCCAAAATATAACAAGTTAATCATGCTCATACCATGATACATAATTCATTGAATCTTTGTATTCCAATAAATTGAAGATTAGATTGCATGTCTAGCATTTATTTTGACATAATCAGCATTATTTTATGAGATTATGTGCATACATTTTGGTATGAGTATTGAGCATGACTTTATATGGAGCACTACATATCGTGTGCCAGTATTTATGTGAGCATTGCATTACATTATGCACGCCAGGTGGTTTGTCCGCAGGGATCCTATCAGTTTCAGTTTCATCTCAATTTATGAGTTGCTCGCCTGATGGTAACCAGGGGGCTAAGGGCTTATTGCCCACAGTATGTGCTTACAATTTTTTATGTATGCGGGATTCAGATCAGACAGGTATGTATTACAGTTATGTGAACCTATGTGCCAAAGTTGCATACCTGCATTTAATTTATAGTTTATGTGCATTACATTTTTATGAATGCAAACAGACAGTGATTATACTCAGTACAAGTTTAGTAAGTATTTATCAGTATCGATATTCTTCGATTCAGCTTTAATTATTTTTTCCATCTTATTACTTGCTGAGCTTTGTAGCTCACCTTGTACTTTTCACCATTCGAGGTTCTAGCGGGGGAGTACCAGTTGTGGGGCCTAGCAGCGTTGGTCAGTAGTGTGTGTGCGTGGAGCCGCTCAAGATTAAAGATGTCTGGGAGTTGTTAGTTTTATAGTATTTGTCAGTTTAGTATTAGTTTATATTTAAGTTGAAGGATTGTCCCTTAGTCAGAGTTTATGCTTTTCAATTTGTATTGACTCAGAGTTTTTTTTCAGTTGATTGAGATATTCATTATGGTATCAGATTTTAGTTTATCAGTTAGTTTTATTGTCTTTTCCCCAATAGCACCTCTTCTCGGGCAGTTTAAGGAGAGGGGGTGTTACATAATGATTTGTTGCGTCAGAAATTATTAGATCTTAGGAAGAACGCTCGATTAAATTAAATCCAACCGCTTGTGCTTGTGTTGTTTAGTTTCATCGATTTCTCTAACTCGTAAGCCTGCTATTAGATTAAACATTTTGCACTTGTCTTGGGTTATTTAATAGTTAGGGTTGATTAGATCGCTTGTTTTCTAATTAACTATGACTAACGAGAGATAGGAAAATAATTCTAATGGTGAATATTTAGAGTGTGAATTGATATATATTTGTATCGATGATCAGATGTAAGATTCCGATGGTGGATGTTAACTTAGACCCATGTTTGTTCTTTTAATTGATTTCGATATTTTAATTTGATTGATTAGTTGTTATTCTTAAAATTGATTTCGTTATACTCAACCCCCCTCATCAGTGTTCACATAGCATCAAACTAGGCTAGATACTCTCCATGGGAATGATCCTTACTCGCACTACTACATATATTTTTAGGAGTACATGTTTTATTTTTGGTTGCCTCCGACAGCACACCAAATTTTGGCGTTGCTGCCAAGGAGTGATTTTAGTTTATTTTTGTGCTTATTGTGATCCTTATTTTGTTTTTGAAATTTTCAAAAAAATAAAAAAATAAATAAAAAAATAAAAAAAAATTCACCTTGATTGTTTTTGATATAGCGTAGAATTATTACTTATTTTCATCACTTTATATTTTTCTTGATTTATTTTTCATTGTTTATCAGAGTTTCCTTGATTGTTCATGCTTGTAACTCGATCTTCCAATCAAGGTGATTTTCAGTATAATCCAGAAATAGAGAGGACTTTGCGTAGGTTAAGGAGGGAAGCTCGAATAAATTATGAAAAGAACAATCTAGCTCTTAATTCCCTATTTGCTAGTGATTCTGATTTAGAAGAGGAAGAAGTCATGGCTAGAAATCGAACTTTGAAAGAGCTTGTCGCCCCTAATTTGAATCAACAACCCTTATGCATAACGTTCCCTACTTTAGATGCTACTACTACTTTTGAATTAAAATCTGGACTAATACATCTCTTACCCATTTTTCATGGCCTTGCAAGTGAAGATCCTCACAAGCATCTAAAGGAGCTTCATGTGGTATGTTCAAGTATGAGACCTATGGGGCTGACTGACCGGCTGTCGAACCACTCCAGAATTAGAGATCTATGTTTGTATCTCTTCTCTAGTTTGCAGCAAAGTGCACCCTAGGTCATCTCTCACAAGGAGCCTCACTTTCTTCTACGAACAAGAAGAACCAACATAACCAACAGTTTGTTTGGTGGGGTTTTTTTTGACAGAAAACTAATTATCAAAACAGAAAGACAATGATGGACGAAAATCAATAAAAGGAATGCAACCGGCTGTGTATTTGTCCCCTATGTGAAATCTTCCTCGTCCACTCTATAAATCTTAGCTTGTTAGGTGTTTTAATCTCTGGATATCAAACTTAAAGCATCCCCAACAACCATCCAAGGATTAGAAGGATTGGAATAACAAAATGAATAAAGAAACCTCTTATAAACAAAATGCAACCATCCACTCTCTATTCAACCTATCCGGACCTATGCAAGAACAACCGTTCAAGCACATAATGTTCATTTCTGAGATGTTATACCAACCGGCTATAACATTCTGTTCTCTTAAGCATTTAACAGAAAATGAAACCATGCAAATTCACACAAACCTGCCATGAACTCCATGCATTCACAAATCTGCTCAAACTAAACCAAATGGAAATGAAAAAGATTAAAACAAACAAACCATGTTTTTGTAGCTCATCCGGGACTCAGATTCCATATGGATTCAAGATACACAACCGGTTACAAATGCTCTAGCCTATCATTACAGCAAGGAAAAACAAAGTGGAACAAAAGATGAAGGAAACAGAAAAATGCTAACAATCAAAAACGGCCAGAATCCTCTCTCTTTTCACTTCCCTCTCCCATGAAATAAGTGCTAAGAGGCCTTAAATACATGGCTAAGAAATGAAGAGCTAGGAAGGCTAGGGTTGGGCCTAGCCCAACAGAAAATAAGTGAGCCCAAAAACAGCAAAATTGAGCAGCCCAAGTCTGCTCCTTGAAAGTTAGCCCAAGCTCCTTTAGTTGAGCCACTTCTCTAGTCCATCCAACATTCCCTAAAGCCTGAATCCATAGAAGTAAGATTGAAAATAGTGTAAGGATGACTTGAAGCATAATAAAATAGAAACAATGAAATATCAGCAAAAATTACTTCAAATGGCCTAATAAGACTGAGGTGAAATGCCAAAATATAGTATAAATATGCATGCTATCAATTCCCCCATACTTAGACTTTTGCACTCCTGGGCAAAACACTAGACTCTATGACTCAAGAATAAAAATGCGGAAAAACAGAAATCAGATGCAAGGTAAGTCTTCGAGAATTCATCATTCAAAGATCATCTTTCCTCTACTTCCAAGAAAACAAGTGATATGGCAATTCATTCAATAAGACAAATCAAAAGTAGAAGCCTCTCACAGGACAAGTGTATGCTCAAAAATCTCTCAAGAGGTGGTGGTGACTGTTTCGCTCAAATTCACCCAATCACAATTCCACTACCATAAGCTTGTTTATCTTCTCAATCTCCACTATCTATGTTACATGCATGCCACAAATCAAAAGGGCTTATTCAGGGTTGTAATGTGGGGAAGAAAGAAATGGAAAGACAACAATGAAGGAAAACATGCCTTAGGTTGAGAAAACATTTCATGCAACTCCAAGATCAAGAGATAGAATTTCCAAGCATTATGAAAAACATTGCATCTTTATTCGGTTGAGTGCGTTTTACGCTGTCTCAACTTTGCTTTTTTTTTTTTTGGGTAGAGATGAGTGCGTTTTACGCTCCTTCTCACCATTCTATCCTTTTCTTGCTTTTCTTTTTCTTTTTCATGGATGCAAATGGCCTTTGGCCTTATGACTTGCTTGATGAATTCAATCTCTCTCTCTAGAATGCACTTAATATTCCTCTTCCTAAGGTTGGAAGGTCCAAAAAGGGTGTATGAAAATGAAGGGTAAAAATGATGGCTCTAAGTGGCAAACGAAAGGGATTGATTGATTGATTTTTTTTTTTTTTTTGAATAACAAAATGGCCAAATGGGGACAAGAAAGAATGCCTTAATCATGTTTGAGTCATGCATGAACAAATATAGCCTCAACCAAGAATCAAAACAAGTTCTAGATTGGAGATCATGATAGGTGAATGCACACACAAGAAAGACAATAGGCTCAAAATCCTCACGGCTGTAGACTACCCAATCAATCTATCAAATCAAACTCATTGCCAAGTCACTTGAAATCAAGGAAGATAAGATCGAAGTTCTAATCATGCTGGGTTCTTTTAGACTTAATTGCTTAACTTGCATTTCCACGCAAAACAGACTCAACTAAACCCAAGGAAAAAGAAATATGAAAAGATAAAGAAAATGCTGCTAAAATAAGAATGCTGCCTCCCCCCACACTTAGACTTTACATTGCCCTCAATGTAAACATGCAATTCCAATCAAGAATAGGACAAGTAAATGTAAAATACTAGGGAGAGAGAAACAGCCTGATGTATCAAATGGAGGTGGCGTTGAGGAGATGCAGCTCCTCCACAATATGCTCCTGAAAGCTCTCGTAGAATGGCTTAAGCCGCTGCCCGTTCACTGTGAATTGCTTTGCATTGGACTCGTCCTTGATTGCAACTGCACCAAAGGGAAAAACATGAATAACTATGAAAGGACCAGTCCAACGAGAACGTAACTTACCGGGCATCAACTTGAGACGGGAATTGTATAGCAGAACTTTCTGGCCAACTTCGAATGTCTTCCTCACAATAAGCTTGTCATGCACAGCCTTGGTCTTCTCCTTGTAGATGCGGGAGTTCTCATATGCGTCCATCCTAATCTCCTCAAGCTCTTGAAGTTGGAGCTTTCTTTGGGACCCCGCTTGACTAATGTCCATATTGCATTGCTTCACTGCCCAATATGCCTTATGCTCCACTTCCACAGGCAAGTGACACGCTTTTCCAAAAACCAACCTATAGGGGGACATGTCGATGGGGGTTTTGTAGGCAGTGCGGTAGGCCCATAGCGCATCTTCTAATCTCTGGCTCCAGTCTTTCCTATTGGGCTGGACAGTCTTCTCCAAAATCTGCTTGATCTCCCTATTTGAGACTTCAGCTTGCCCATTAGTTTGGGGATGATAAGGAGTCGCCACTTTGTGTATTACCCCATACTTACGAAGTAGGGTGTCCATCTTTCTATTGCAAAAGTGGGATCCTTGGTCGCTGATGATGGCCCTGGGCATGCCAAACCTGCAAAAGATGTGAGAACGAACAAAATCTGCAACCACAGAAGCATCATCAGTCCTGGTGGCTTTAGCTTCCACCCACTTAGAAACATAATCCACAGCTAACAGAATGTACACATAACCAAATGACACAGGAAATGGACCCATGAAGTCAATGCCCCAAACATCAAAGATTTCACAAAATAATAAGGGTTGTTGAGGCATTTCATTCCTACGTGATATAGTGCCTGTGTGTTGGCAACGTGTGCAATTCTTACAGAACTCATATGAATCCTTAAAGAGTGAAGGCCAATATAATCCAGAATCTAGGACTTTCCTAGCTGTACGTTGGGGACCAAAGTGACCACCACATGCAAGTGTGTGACAAAAATTTAAGACAGATGCAAACTCATGGTTAGGCACACATCTCCTGATGACCTGGTCACTACACATGCGCCACAGATAGGGATCATCCCACACATAATACCGAGCCTGACTCTTAAATTTATTTAGCTGTTCCTTCTTAAAATATGCAGGTAATTCAGAAGCAACTAAATAATTTACTAAATTAGCATACCAGGACTCAACACCATGAATGTGGTATAATAACTCATCTGGGAAATCATCCCTGATAGGCTGGGAGTCCATGACTGTGGAATCTGAAGAAGGAGGGACCCTGCTCAAATGATCAGCTACTAGGTTCTCGGCCCCACTCTTATCTTTTATCTCCACCTTGAACTCCTGAAGTAGGAGCATCCACCGTATCAACCTGGGCTTAGCATCGGGCTTCTTCAATAGGTATTTCAAGGCTGCATGGTCAGAAAACACGACAACATTAGAACCCAGAAGATAGGAGCGAAATTTATCTAAAGCAAACACAATAGCTAAAAGCTTCTTCTCAGTCGTGGTGTAGTTTGCTTGAGCAGCATCCAAGGTGCGCGAGGCATAGGCAATGACATGTGACTTCTTCTCCACACGCTGGGAAAGGACGGCACCCATTGCAAAGTTAGAGGCGTCGCACATCAACTCGAAGGGCAACTCCCAGTCGGGCGACTGTATGATGGGTGGAGAAATCAATCGACTCTTCAGTTCCTCAAATGCCCACTTGCACTGCTCATCAAAGTGGAAGGTCACTTCTTTCTGGAGAAGGTGGGAAAGTGGAAGTGCAATCTTGCTGAAATCCTTGATGAACCTCCTGTAAAATCCTGCATGGCCAAGGAAAGAACGCACCTCCCTCACAGAGGTGGGGTAAGGCAATGAAGCAATAACATCAACCTTAGACCGATCCACTTCTATACCCTTCTTAGACAGAACATGCCCTAAAACAATTCCTTGTTCTACCATGAAATGACATTTTTCAAAATTTAAAACAAGGTTCTTTTCAATGCATCTCTCTAGGACTCTACCCAAGCTAACCAAGCAATCATCAAAAGAAGTGCCATAAACTGAAAAATCATCCATGAACACTTCCATGCAATGCTCTAGAAAATCTGAAAATATACTTACCATGCATCGCTGAAAGGTACCTGGAGCATTACATAGACCGAAAGGCATTCTTCTATAAGCGAATGTGCCAAAGGGGCAGGTGAAGGTGGTCTTCTCTTGATCCTCTGGGGCTATGCAAATCTGAAAGTATCCGGAAAAACCGTCAAGGAAACAATAGTGTGACTTACCAACCAACCTCTCCAACATCTGATCAATGAATGGGAGGGGAAAATGATCCTTTCTGGTTGCTTGGTTCAGCTTTCTATAATCAATGCAGACTCTCCAGCTGTTCTGCACTCTCATGGGGATAAGCTCATTCTGTTCATTTGGGACCACTGTGATACCCGTCTTTTTTGGAACAACCTGCACGGGACTCACCCACTTGCTGTCAGAAATGGGGTAAATAATGCCGGCTGCAAGTAATTTACTTACCTCCTATTTTACCACATCAAGGATGGTTGGGTTAAGTCTTCTTTGAGGCTGCCTTGCTGGTTTTGCTCCTTCCTCCAATAAGATACGGTGCATGCAAACAGATGGGCTGATTCCAGTTATGTCCGCTAAAGTCCACCCAATTGCTTTCTTATTCTTTTTCAGCACATCCAGCAACTTTCTCTCTTGGTCAGGCTGCAAGTTATTTGCAATGATGACTGGCAGCTTCTCATCTTTCTCCAAGAATGCATACTTGAGGTGCTGAGGCAAGGGCTTGCACTGAATGGTGGGTGGCTGCTGCAAAGAGGGGGCTGACCTATTTTGCTCTAACTCAATGGCAGCAAGGTTAGTAGAAACAATATCCTCTATAGGGAAACCATGAAGATCAGGATGTGCATGCTCATTTTCAACTTCAGAATGATGGTTATCTAGAAATGCAGCAATCTCATAACATTCATCACATGGATCACTCTCATTACTACAATCAGGACAGATGAAGGAATCTGGAAGGTCATGAATAGTGGGGAATGCATCAATCAAATCACAAGACTTAGTGCATGCTTCATCAACCAACAATTGAATCAAGTTAACTTGCAAAATGGAATGATCTTCAGAAGGACATTTCATGGCATCAAGTATGTTAAAATGAATGGTGCTACCAGCAAATTCCATGGAGAGTGTACCCTCATGCACATTGATGATAGTCCTTGCAGTTTTTAAAAATGGTCTACCTAGGATGAGAGGTGCATGCTCATGTGTGTTATCATCTTCCATATTTAAAACATAAAAATCAGCAGGGAAGATGCAATCCTTAACCTTAACCAGGACATCCTCCAAGACTCCAGATGGGTAGGCTGTGCTTCTATTGGCTAGTTGGACAACCACCCCTGTTGGCTTCAAAGGACCACACTGCAATGAAGCATATATAGAGTTAGGCATGACATTAATGGAAGCACCTAAATCTAGTAAAGCATTGCTAAATTGCATGTCTCCTATAGTACAAGGAATGGAAAACGTCCCTGGATCTTTGCACTTCCTTGGCATGGCAGGTTGTATGAGAGCTGAAACATTCCTCCCAAGGTTGATCTTCTCATTCCCCTTAAGCTTCCTCTTGTGAGTACACAAATCTTTGAGAAATTTTGCATACTTGGGGATCTGTCTGATGGCTTCAAGGAGGGGTATGTTGACTTCAACTTTCTGGAATGTTTCCAGAATCTCTTTATCCACTTCGGCCTCTGCTCTTTTCTTGTTTTGTGTTGCTCGATGTGGGAATGGCAGGGGCTGGATGTTGGAAGACTCTCCTTGTTCTTGATAGCTGGAGTTTGGTTGCTTGGCTTCTTGGACTGAGGAGGGTTGCTGCTCTTTGCTACCCTCTACATTCTGCTTCTCTACATGCTGCTCCATGTTTGATGATGGTGGAGGGGTTGGGTTGATTACTTCTTTCCCATTTCGAAGCATGATGGCACTAACATTACCCCTTGGATTGGCAACTGGTTGTGAAGGAAGCTGCCCCGAACCTTGACTCCTTAACTCATTGATGTTTGTGGCTAGCTGGCCTATTTGAGTCTCCAAATTTTGAATTGTGGTTTCTGTTTTCTGTTGGAATTGGAGTGTGTTGGCTGCTAGTTGCTTGACAAGATCATCCAAGGTAGGTTCTGACTTGGGTAATGGTGGTGCTTGCTGCATGGCTTGGTTCTGCCTTGGTGGTGGAGCATGGTTGCTTGAAATTGAAGGATGGAACCTCTGCTGAAATGGTTGATTATGGTATGGCTGCTGCTGCACATGTTGATTGGAAGGGCTGCCATATCTGAGGTTCGGATGGTCTCTCCAACCTGGATTGTAGGTGGCTGAGTATGGATCATACTTGTGTTGCGGCTGCTGCTGGAAAGGTGGATTGTGCTGCTGGAATGGTCTACCAGGGAAGATGCCAGCAACAGATTCATTATTTTCTTGCAACTGTGGGCATTGGTCTGTTGTATGGGATGGCAAGGAGCAAATGCCACAAAGCTGCTGCTGGGGTTGCTTTCTCTCTAATGCCAACTGCCTGACCATGGAAGCTAATTCCTCAAGCTTGTTTTCCATCCTCTGCTGGTCCATAGTGGCAGCCACATTGACTTCATTGATGGCTTTTGTAGGAGTGTTAATTCTGGTGCCAAACTGCTGGGCATTTTATGCCATCTTTGATATCAGCTCTTGTACAGCTGCTGGGTCTTCTCTGCCAAGGCTCCTCCACTTGCAGCATCTACCAAGTACCTGTCCATGGGGATTAGACCTTCATAGAAATATTGAACTAGGAGTTGGTCACTTATCTGATGGTGAGGACAGCTAGAACACAACTTCTTGAATCTCTCCCAGTACTCATGTAGAGTCTCACCACTTATCTGCCTTATACCACAAATTTCCTTCCTTATTGATGCTGTTCTGGAGGCTGGAAAGAATTTTTCCAGGAAGATCCTTTTCAATCCATCCCAGCTGGTAATAGCAGCTGGTGGCAGGTAATACAACCAATCCTTGGCTGATCCATCAAGTGAGAATGGAAAGGCTCTTAGCTTGATTTGCTCTTCATCCACTCCTTGTGGCCGCATGGTTGAGCAAACAACATGAAATTCTTTTAGATGCTTGTGCGGATCCTCTCCTGCAAGACCATGAAACTTGGGCAACAAATGGATCAGTCCAGATTTGAGTTCAAAGTTAGCATCCAACTGTGGGTATTGAATACATAGGGGCTGATAATGCACATCAGGTGCAGCCAGCTCTCTAATGGTTCTACCATCCAAATGACCATGATTTGCATTATTTCCATTACCATTATTTCCATTATCTCCATTATTTCCATTACCATGATTTCCATTATTTCCATTATTTCCATTACCATTATCTGCCATATTGATGAATTCTGGAATAGGTTCGGATGAAGTATTAGAAGCACTGTTAGGGTCACTCCTATCCCGAGACTTAAGCTCTCTAGCTTGCCTTCTAAGAGTGTTCTCTAATTCAAGATCCAAGTCAAGTAATGTTTTCTTAGATGACCTAGTCATGCACTAGAGATCAGCACAAAAACAGCACACAATATGGCCTATGCATACCAAGAACTCAAAAAGTCAAAAACACACAAACACAAAAACACAAAAACAAGTCAAACAAGAAGCCCTTAGATGATTTTTTTATGCAATTTTTCACAAAATTTCAACACTAAAACACTGAGGGACCTAAAAACACTAAAAACCACACAAAATTAACCACTAAGAAACACAAAATGGCCCAAAAAGTGGTCTAAACGTTGGAATTTGGCCAAACAAGGGTCTCCTCACCACTAAGTGGTGACTCTTTATCCCCACACCCCCATTTCTTTGGACACCAAAAATCAGCTCAATCGGAGTAAGTGAAAAGCTGTGAACAGTAATCGGGAAACTGATTTTTTTCCTCAAAACCTGCTCCTATTTTGCTTCAGAAACCATTCTATATGCAAGAAGACATCAAGGAAAGCATATGGACTTGAAATAATATCAAGTAGGGATGAGAAAGAAAGAGGATAGCATCGGTATCTCGAGCTCAATCCTTAAATAATGCTATCTGTCATGGAGGTGGTCAAAACCGCTGCTGAATGGAAGGCTGCTGTGGGTGATCTCCTCTTGGTTGCAGCTGCTGGTGCCTATCTACCAAAAGAAAAGGGAGATTAGTGTGGAAGGTAAAGACAATGTTGAATGGAGTGTTAAAAGAGAGAAAATCAAAGGAAAATGAGAGAAAGAAAACGGAATATCCTCTTGTGCAGGTGATCTACTGTCAGAGGCTGAAAAAGTGGGATTCAGCTTTCTAAAAATGGTTATGCTCCTGATCTGCTGTAGGGTTGTCTACTTGCTGTGTGAGCTTGCTTTTCAGCACCTATCAGAGCACATGAAGACCAGAGAAGGACACAAGCTGTGATACTGAAAATCAGAGAAGAGAAGAGAAGGACTGCAGGTGTCTTTTTGCTTTTTCAGTTGCTGCAGGGTTGCTTTTCCAGTTGCAGGTCGTGCAGCCCTCTCCAACAGCCACTTCTTGGTTCAAAAATGATTCCAGAAACGAGAAAACATAAAAGGAAAATACACACAAACAAAAAGAAGATCGAAAAGGCAAATAAGGCCTTTCTGTTGCTGCTTGCTATCAGTTTATCTCAAGAACAGAATAGCTTTTCACCAAGAACACCAAACTGATAACCTTATCAACAACTGATAACCTTTTCACCAAGAACACAAAACAGATAAAACACACAAACAAGAAAACAAAACAAACAGAAAATAGGGTCAGTCCTTTATGTTTTTAGAAGAAAAAAAACTTGGCTCCCCGGCAACGGCGCCAAAATTCTGACCGGCTGTCGAACCACTCCAGAATTAGAGATCTATGTTTGTATCTCTTCTCTAGTTTGTAGCAAAGTGCACCCTAGGTCATCTCTCACAAGGAGCCTCACTTTCTTCTACGAACAAGAAGAACCAACATAACCAACAGTTTGTTTGGGGGGTTTTTTTTGACAGAAAACTAATTATCAAAACAGAAAGACAATGATGGATGAAAATCAATAAAAGGAATGCAACCGGCTGTGTATTTGTCCCCTATGTGAAATCTTCCTCGTCCACTCTATAAATCTTAGCTTGTTAGGTGTTTTAATCTCTGGATATCAAACTTAAAGCATCCCCAACAACCGTCCAAGGATTAGAAGGATTGGAATAACAAAATGAATAAAGAAACCTCTTATAAACAAAATGCAACCATCCACTCTCTATTCAACCTATCCGGACCTATGCAAGAACAACCGTTCAAGCACATAATGTTCATTTCTGAGATGTTATACCAACCGGCTATAACATTCTGTTCTCTTAAGCATTTAACAGAAAATGAAACCATGCAAATTCACACAAACTTGCCATGAACTCCATGCATTCACAAATCTGCTCAAACTAAACCAAATGGAAATGAAAAAGATTAAAACAAACAAACCATGTTTTTGTAGCTCATCCGGGACTCAGATTCCATATGGATTCAAGATACACAACCGGTTACAAATGCTCTAGCCTATCATTACAGCAAGGAAAAACAAAGTGGAACAAAAGATGAAGGAAACAGAAAAATGCTAACAATCAAAAACGGCCAGAATCCTCTCTCTTTTCACTTCCCTCTCCCATGAAATAAGTGCTAAGAGGCCTTAAATACATGGCTAAGAAATGAAGAGCTAGGAAGGCTAGGGTTGGGCCTAGCCCAACAGAAAATAAGTGAGCCCAAAAACAGCAAAATTGAGCAGCCCAAGTCTGCTCCTTGAAAGTTAGCCCAAGCTCCTTTAGTTGAGCCACTTCTCTAGTCCATCCAACATTCCCTAAAGCCTGGATCCATAGAAGTAAGATTGAAAATAGTGTAAGGATGATTTGAAGCATAATAAAATAGAAACAATGAAATATCAGCAAAAATTACTTCAAATGGCCTAATAAGACTGAGGTGAAATGCCAAAATATAGTATAAATATGCATGCTATCAGTGACAGAAGAGCAAATTAAATTAATAGCCTTTCCATTTTATTTGAAGGATTCGGCTAAGGATTGGCTCTATTATCTACCTTCTGGGAGTGTTACCACATGGAACGAGATGAAGATATAGTTTTTGGAAAAATATTTCCTAGCTTCAAGGGAGACTAACATTCAAAAAGAAATTTGTGGTGTAAGGCTATACAATAGAGAATCCCTACATGAATACTGGGAACGCTTCAGGAAATTATGTGCAAGTTGCCCTATCATCAAATCAGTGAGCAACTACTTATCCAGTATTTCTATGAGGGCCTTCTACCCATTGATAGGAACATGATTGATGTCGCTAGTGGAGGAGCTTTGGTGGATAAAACTCCTGAGGCCGCTAGAAACTTGATTGCAAATATGGCGGCCAATTCTCAACAATTTGAAACTAGGCTTGACCCTCCATCAAAGCATGTCAATGAGGTAAATATTTCCTCCATTGAACAGAAAATTGCGAGTTTAACTTCTCTTGTTCGTCAAATGGCTGTAGATAGTATGCAAACAGCGAAGGCTTGTGGAATTTGTTCGGTAGTAGGGCATCCAAGCGATATGTGCCCAACTCTTCAAGAGGAGCCCATTGAGCAAGTAAATGCAGTAGGTGGTTTTCCTGGACAACCGCAAAGGAAGTATGATCCCTATTCGAGCACGTATAACCTAGGATGGAGGGATCACCCTAATCATAACTATTGGAATCCACAAGTACATCATTCTGCAACTCAAAACTACCCACGTTTCCAACAATATAAGCAGTCATACCCTCCTAGAGAACAACCAGGCCAAACTTCTAATTTTGGTATGTCTTTAGAAGATATTGTTAAATCTCTTGCTACTAATACTTTACAATTTCAACAGGAGACGAGGGCCAGTATTCAAAATTTGGACAATCAGATGAGTCAAATGGTAGCTGCTATTAGTCAACTAGAGGCACAAAGTTCAAGGAAATTGCCCTCTCAAACAGTGGTAAATCCAAGAGAAAATGTTAATGCAATCGTTCTGAGAAGTGGGAAAGAGGTTGAGATTCCAGTAAAGGAAACCCCTACATCATCAAAGCAAGAGAAGGAGAAAAACATCGTTGCAGACAAGAACATTCCTAATGACGATGACGTACCTAAGTGTAACTTTTTGCCTCTTTCTAATTATAAACCAATACCTCATTTTCCTCAAGCTTTAGCATAATCTAGAAAAGAAGAGCAAAATAAAGATTTGTATGAGACTTTTCATAGATGCGAGGTAAATATTCCACTTTTAGATGCTATGAAACAAGTACCTCGTTATGCTAAATTCTTGAAAGAATTGTGTACAATTAAGAGGAAACAAAAGCTTAAAAGATATGAGAAGGTAAGAGTAGGGGAGAATGTTTTTGCAATTATTCAAAGAAAACTCCCTGCGAAGTGCAAAGATCAAGGTATGTTTACTATCCCTTGTATGATAGGTAACACTAGCTTTGAGAAGGTCATGTTAGATTTAGGAGCTTCTATTAATGTCATGCCATATTCTATATATGCTTCTTTGAAACTTGGACCTTTGAATAAAACTAGTGTTGTGATTCAATTGGCTGAAAAATCTAATGCCTATCCTAAGGGTGTAGTTGAGGATGTCCTTGTGTAAGTTAATGAATTAGTTTTCCCTGCTAATTTCTATGTGCTTGATATGGAGAATGATGATCAAACTACTCCTATTTTGTTAAGAAGACCATTCCTAAATACATCCAAGACTAAGATAGATGTTCATAGTGGCACACTTACCATGGAATTTGATGGTGAAATTGTTAAGTTTAATATTTATGATGCCATGAAATTTTCTTGTGATGATAATTATGTTTATTCTATTTATGTGATGGATGAAAGTGGAGAACACAGGAAGTTGCAACTACAAGAGTTAGAGGAAATTCACAATGATGCCTATGAGAGTGCAAGGATTTATAAGGAAAATAAGAAGGCTTTTCATGATAAGATGATCTCTAGGAAGGAGTTTAAAGTTGGCCAAAATGTCCTTCTACACCATTCACGGCTTCGTTTGTTTCCAGGTAAGTTGCGTTCTTATTAGATTGGTCCTTTTGTTGTTACTAATGTTTTTTCTCATGGTGTAGTTGAAATTCAAAGTTTGGCAACATCCAAAGTGTTCAAGGTGAATGGCCATAGCCTCAAGACTTTCTATGAAGGTTTCCAAGAAGAGGATGAGGCAAAATCGGGCCTTGAGGATCCGATTTATTCTGATTAAAGAAGAAAGCATTGAGTAGAGCCAACGACAATAAATAAAGGTGCTGCTTGGGAGGCAACCTAAGGGGAGTTTGTTCTTTTTCTTCTTATTTTTGCATTTATATTTTGGTCATTTTTTTTTTCCTTTTCTTTGTATTTCGCCTTACACTGGGGATAATGTAAGTTTTAAGTGTGGGAGAGGGGATAAAATGCGTGGTTTTTCAATAAAAAAAAAAAAAACTATTTTGGTTTTTGGTTGTGTATGTCATGAGCAAGATTCAATTAAGCTTGAAGAATTCATAACATGATTGAATAAGTAATCTTTCAACTTAGAATTAATTAGTCTAGTTATTTTCCTTGATGATGGTAGTGACTAAATTTGGTAGACAAAAGCTGGTGAGATTTTGAGCCTTTAAACTGACACATCCATATCAGTCTCACTATTTTCTTTCGTGTGAGATATTCTTCCATGGATTTGTTTCTCTAGAACTTGTCTTGATTCTCTTTGAGGTCACTTTTCACATGCATGCATGAACATGATTGAGGTTCTCTTTGTTATAAGCTACATTAGCCAAATAGCCTACCTTGTAATTTATTTTTCCCTTTGTTGAACCCCTTTGAGCTTTATTGGCCTTTTTCGTTTATTGTGAACCCATGTTACAAGCTTTAAACCCAAAAAAATAATGTCTTTACCCAAGCCATTGGCTATACTCCTTACCCTACAATTTAGATAGCCTTAATCAGTTTGGATGTTTAGTGTTGAAATGGTGAGGAGGTTTAAACTCACTAGTGTGTGAGTGTAGTTGTAGCACAAATATAAATTCCGGACAAGTCCGGGTCCATTCACTGGGAGGTTTATTTAACAAAAGAATTGTTCATTCGGGTTGATTTATCCAAAGAGAGCTAAGTTTTCTTGATTGTGAAAAGGTTTTTTGGAATATTAAAAAGGTCTTGGGTTGAGGTGAGTTTAGAACCAATGCCTAATAAATCTCTTATAGCAATTTAAACAGCAACATTAATCTGAAATAAATAGAGGATCGTTTGGTAGTTATAATTCAAGATACGAATTATTCTCAACTAAGCAACCCTCATACATGATATGAGGGTTTTAGGTTAAGATGTCACTGTAAATTGTATTATACTACAGACTATGATTTGATCGTCTGAACTTGGGTATATCTCATCTCCAATTCTAGCAACTCTCATACATGGCATGAGAGTTCTAAGTTAGGATGATGACCCAATCCAAACTCACAAAATCATTTACACACTCAACTCGAGTTTAACTCAGATAAATCTTGCATTCATCGAGGTTTGGCTTATCTTGAGAT